>NC_057813.1:362616590-362872823 GCF_018294505.1 Triticum aestivum
CGGGGCGGCGGGGCGACGGGATCGGGTAGCTCCCGATCCGGACGGCGCGGGGGAGGAGAAGGAGGGGATCGGGGGGGCGAGTGGGGAGTGGGTAGGTTAGGGTTTGGGGCGTGGGGGGTTATGGGGGTGGCCGGCTGGGCCCTGGTGGTGGCCCAGTTGGCCTGTGGTCAGCTGGGCCGAAGCCCAGGGGGTTTCTTTTCCTTTTTTTTGTATTGTTTTTCTGTTTTCCTTTTATTTATTTTCTTTTATGTTTTTTATTTATCTATAAACACTTAGGCATTTAATAAAAATTTGTTTGTTGCATCTTAATTACCCTTGTAATATTCGTCAACCACCGAACAATATTATTTTAAATTTTGAAAACTTTTATTGTTTTCATCAATTTGAATTTTGAATTTGAACGGTTTCGAATTATTTCGAGGATAGCAACAGTAATCGGGATGACGTGCCATGATTAGCGTGGGATTACTGTAGCAAGATTATCCGGGCGTTACAACCCGGTCCTTCTTCCCGGAGCACAATTTTCGACGATGAACTAACCTTACGTCGATCATCATCGTCATATCATTTCGCCTTGAACAACAAGCTTGGTTTCGAGTTTGTGTCGTACCCTTGGTTCCAATAACCTTTCACTTTATCATTACTTTGACTTGATGTCATCACCGATCGATTACATCTTCATGAACTCTCGCGACAAATGTGTCGTGAATATCATCAACATTCTGAGCTCTTCCAAGAGATCTATTGAAATCATGATGAGAAATACCATCCTTGCCCTCGATGATTGGTGTTATCAGCGACAACATTATTGCATTCCCTCCAACACAAAACTTGTTCCTGTATTGTGTTGTACCTTGAGTTCCTTTCTATCCAACTTATGTTATATTCTACCGCGGAGTATTACCATCTTTGATGTTAAGAATGTTGTGAGGATTGCTCCACCTCTTAAGAATTCTTGCTATAATGATACTTCTCACCATCACCATTCTTTCTTGGTCCTCGTGTTGATTCCAACCGGGGTACCCACAAGTGAACGGTGTTGTTTAGATTATGCACTTCTAGCAACCCTATTGCTTTGAAGTTAATGATCGATAGTTCATTCTAAGTCCTTCGCTAATTGAATCACCATTCTGACATTGGTCGTGCAACCAATCCACATTTCGGGCGCACCTTTCAACCAATGTTTAATTGTGTATGTTTTCCTCGAGCATACTTCCTTATATCATTTGATCTGACAATGTTATCTCCTTGTTCACCTAATGGTGGAAATCCATCTTTTGGGAATATCGGTGAATTGCTGTTGAGTTCACCAGACACCTCCTTGTCCTCTCCTTGGTTTAATGGTGAACTATTGCTTCAGAAACCCGCTCCCATAGTTCATTTCCCGAGAAGCTTGCAATGCCATTTCAACGATTTGTGTTGCGCCTTTTCTTCTCGGACATCCTGAGTCTGAGGTATCATTACACCAATCGGATCTGAATCTCGGTCAGATATGATGGTTGGGACAACTTTCCAAGAGTTATGTTGTTGGCCCTTTGATGACCTGGTAACGGGATGTCATGCCTAGCCCCCCCCCCCCCCCGGCTGGAGGACCTATCATTATAGATTCCTTTTCAGCAAGGTTATCCATTCATCCATGAGGAAATTGTAAGACTTATTCTACAAGATATTCCTGATGGATCCTTCGTGTTTCCAAAGTCTGATCTTCACACGAAGACCATGTCAAGGCTATCTCGAAGCATGTCAATGGTACTCCGATTTTCAACAGGAACATTTGAAGCACGATGCTAAACTTTATTTATCATTTATCCTAACACCGTTGTATGGGTAATGTCATGATATTTCTCTCCCCTTTCCTGAAGGGTTTTCTACGTTATATCCTATCATGGATATCATGCCCCGCTTGTCCTAGGGAAGGATATACCCCTGTAATATGTGTGTATACACATTTTCCTCCCCATTGTTTTGATTAAACCTGGAAATCACCTTTCCTTTCCATTGGTTTATTTAAACCCTTTCTATGATCTATATGATATAAACAATAATAATTCCCTACTTGTGCAAACACCTTGGTGTACAACTCGGTCAGTAAGACCCTGTTACTTTTGTTGATGACATTTCGGTAACCACCGATGGACGAGAACTTTGCCTATTGGTCCGCCTCGTTCAACGAGCAGGAAAATGGTTCTCTTCGTCCCTCGCCCCTGGTATCGACGTTGTTGCCAACATAATCGACAGGCTATCCTCTGACATGCCTTTCTTGCATGATCACGCAAGACGTCTCCGCCCTTCCTACTTTTAACCCACATGGTGGGCCCATAACCCACAGATCCATAGGATCGAAACCTGACTCTCCTGTACACCCTGTTGTCAAAGTTATCCCTCGTGCTTGACTTTCTATGTAATTCACGGGCCACCCGCCTGTTGATCTATTCTGTATCGGACATAATACTTATTCCTGTTGCTCTAAACCCCATTCACACTCTGTTTCAGGCAATGAACGATTGCCTATCCGCTTGAAACTTCTTATTGCACCGTCTTACTTTGCTCTCGATGTGTTTCGTTTGTTCAGCTCGAGAGATACTCATATGTTTATTCCTGGGATACCCCCAGATGAATTTCCCTTATAACATCCTATCATTGTAGAGCTGCCCCTTACCTATTCGTAAGTACGATGGAGCTCCCTGAAGAAAGGACGACAACTTCATCATGATGCTTTGGAATAAATAATTGGAGGCATCAACGAAAGGGATTAACTTCTTCAAGAAGATCCATTAGAATAACCAGAACTCCCCCCCCCCTTACTCCCCTCTTAAATCTCGGGACGAGATTTCTTGTAGTGGAGGAGAATTGTGACGCCCGGGTATTTAAGCTACAGTGAGCCTCTGCTAATGATGCCACGTCACCTCGTTTACTGTTGCTAATCTCGCGACGGTTCGGAACTTTTTAAATTAAAAATTTAAATATTGTCAAACATCAAAAATTTTCAAACATCAAAACAAAAATGTTCGGTTAGTGCCAAATATTACATAGGTAATTATAATAAAGAAAACACAAATTTATAAAATACTTATGTGCCCTAAGTTGAATTAAAACAATAAAAGTAAATAAATAAAAGAAAAGAAAAAACAAAAGAGAGAAAGAGAAGCCCCCCCTCCTAGACCGCGGCCCAGCTGGCCACCAGGCCGGCCAGGCCGGCCCACCCGGTCCCCCCCCCATAACCCCCTGGGCGACCGAACCCTAGCCCGACACCCCCACTTCCCCCACGATCCCCTTCTCCTCTCCCCCCACCGATCTGGATCGGGATCGGCCCCGATCCCGTCGACCCCGACCACCTCGCCTCGCCGCCGCCAGGCCTCGTCGCCGCCGAACGCCGCCTCCTCGCCCTCCTCCTCGCCGGTCTTCCCCGACCGCCCCCGAGCCCATTGCCCGTGCCCTACATCTCCCTCACGTGAGCGCCTCCCCTTCCCTCCCCGCTTCCCCGTGCGGCTCCCCTGCCGCGGCCGCCGCGCCCTTCCCCCTCTCTGGTCGCCTCAGCCACGTGCACCGGCACCGCCGACCGCGCCCTCGACCCCCCTCCTCCCCTTCCCTCGGCGTCGCTCGCCCGTGGCCACCACGCCCGGGGCGCACTCGAACCGCGGTCGCCCCCCCCCCCCGTCTGTCCCGGCCGCATCCCGCGCCATCGGGCGCGCGCTCGCACTGGCCACGCCCCGCGCGTCCATGGTGGTGCTACTCGCCGAGGCCATCGGCCTGAGAGGCCATGACCTCGCCCACCGCCTGCCGCTGCTCGTCGACCGGTGTCCACGGCTACCGGACCGCGCCGGCGGAACCCCCTTGCTCCCTGACCTGCCCCCTCGCCGACTCCACCCGAGCGCCCCGCCGTCGCGCCCTGCTGCTTCCCGCCCCCCCCCCGGCATTTCCCCTCCGGTGGCCGCCCGGCCATGCCCCGGACCTCCTCGCCGCCAATTTGGGGCGAACGCCCAGTCGGGCGCCGCAACGCCCGACCCGCAAGCCCCCCCCCCCCCCGAGCCACTGACATGGGGGCCCAGCCCCAGAACGTTTTGTTAAAAAAAGGAATTAAAAATAATATATAAAATAAATAAAATAAATAAATAGATAATAATAATTTAATTAATTAATTAATTAAGGAATTAATTAAGTTAATTAATCATAATTACATTAACCTAACTAACTAATTAGTTTAATTAAACAGTAGTTAGATTAGTTAAACACTAATTAGACTAAACAGTCAATGACTAGTGGGACCCACACGTCAGTTGACCAGTCAACACCTCTGTTGACTGCTGACGTCATGATGACGTCAGCAAATACTTTTTTGGATAATGTTGAATTTAAATAAATAATTAAAATCAGAAAATGATTAAATCTTTAGAAAATCATATCTTTTAATCCATAACTCGGATGAAAATACTTTCTACATGAAAGTTGATCAGAACAACGAGACGAATCCGGATACGCAGCCCGTTCGCCCACCACACACCTCTAACATACCAAACACGCAACTTTCCCCCTTCGGTTCATCTGTCCGAAAACGTGAAACACCGGGAATACTTTCCCGGATGTTTCCCCCCTTCGTCGGTATCACCTACTACCGCGATTGGGCACACCTAGCATCGTTACTTGTCATGTCATGCATCGATATGCATTTGTTTGCATTGTATTCATTGTTTCTTCCCCCTCTTCTCTCCGGTAGACTACGAGACCGACGCTGCTGCTGCCCAGTTCGACTACGGAGTTGACGACCCCTCCTTCTTGCCAGAGCAACCAGGCAAGCCCCCCCCCCTTGATCACCAGATATCGCCTATTCTCTTCTATACTACTTGCATTAGAGTAGTGTAGCCTGTTACTGCTTTCCGTTGATCCTATTCTGATGCATAGCCTGACATTGTTGCTACACCTGTTGATACCTTACCTGCAATCCTAAATGCTTAGTATAGGATGCTAGTTTATCATCATTGGCCCTACATTCTTGTCGGTCTGCCTTGCTATACTATTGGGCCGTGATCACTCGAGAGGTGATCACGGGTATATACTATACATACATACATACTATACAGATGGTGACTAAAGTCGGGTCAGCTCGAAGAGTACCCGCGAGTGATTCACGGATTGGGGGCTGAAAGGACCTTTGTCCCGACGGCCCTCTGTGTGGATCTTTGAGGCGGAGCGGCAGGGCAGGTTGAGACCGCCTAGGAGAGAGGTGGGCCTGGCCCTGTTCGGCGTTCGCGGATACTTAACACGCTTAACGAGATCTTGGTATTTGATCTGAGTTGGCTACGAGCCTATACGCACTAACCATCTACGCGGGAGTAGTTATGGGTATCCCGACGTCGTGGTATCAGCCGAAGCACTTCAGACGTCAGCGACGGAGCGGCGCGCGCCGAATTGGACTGGAATGCCACTAGGCTAGGTCTGCTTTCGGCCGCCCACGCAACGTGCAGGTGTGCTCAGGGCGATGGGCCCAGACCCCTGCGCGCTTAGGTTTAGACCAGCGTGCTGGCCTCTCTGTTTTGCCTAGGTGGGGCTGCGACGTGTTGATCTTCCGAGGCCGGGCATGACCCAGGAAAGTGTGTCCGGCCAAATGGGATCGAGCGTGTTGGGTAAGTTGGTGCACCCCTGCAGGGAAGTTAATCTATTCGAATAGCCGTGATCTTCGGTAACAGGACGACTTGGAGTTGTACCTTGACCTTATGACAACTAGAACCGGATACTTAATAAAACACACCCTTCCAAGTGCCAGATACAACCGGTGGTCGCTCTCCCTCAGGGATATGAGGAGAGGATCGCCGGGTAGGATTATGCTATGCGATGCGACTGGAGATGCGCTTGGAGATGCTACCTGGATATGCTACTTGGAGATGCTACTTGGAGGACTTCAATCTACTCTCTTCTACATGCTGCAAGACGGAGGCTGCCAGAAGCGTAGTCTTCGACAGGATTAGCTATCCCCCTCTTATTCTGGCATTCTGCAGTTCAGTCCACTGATATGGCCTCCTTACACATATACCCATGCATATGTAGTGTAGTTCCTTGCTTGCGAGTACTTTGGATGAGTACTCACGGTTGCTTTCTCCCTCCTTTTTCCCCTTTCCTTTCTTTCTGGTTGTCGCAACCAGATGCTGGAGTCCAGGAGCCAGGAGCCAGCATCGACGACGACTACTACATTGGAGGTTCCTACTACTACGTGCAGGCTGACGACGACGACCAGGAGTAGTTAGGAGGATCCCAGGCAGGAGGCCTGCGCCTCTTTCGATCTGTATCCCAGTTTGTGCTAGCCATCTTATGGCAACTTGTTTAACTTATGTCTGTACTCAGATATTGTTGCTTCCGCTGACTCGTCTATGATCGAGCACTTGTATTCGAGCCCTCGAGGCCCCTGGCTTGTATTATGATGCTTGTATGACTTATTTTATTTGTAGAGTTGTGTTGTGATATCTTCCCGTGAGTCCCTGATCTTGATCGTACACATTTGCGTGCATGATTAGTGTACGATTGAATCGGGGGCGTCACAAGTACTCAATGGCTAGGCTCGATGGGTAAGCTACACAAAAGTAAAGCCATGTGGGGTATCAATGCAATTGCAAGGTATGACAAAGATGTCGTCGAAGTTACCGTCCTTGGCGATGATGAGTAGTCGATGGAGAGGAGCGGTGGTGATGTTGACGTCGAACCGTACCTATATAGCTGAAACACAATAGGACACGGGAACCACAACCCAAAATCTCAAAGACCAAAATGTGTCAAAATCGACATAGGAGGTAGTGGTGAGCGGTGATGGTGTTTGTGGAAAGCGGTGGTGGTATGCGGAAGTAAGCGTGGGCACCGAGGCAAAATTGAGCGAAAGTATGCGGAAATGGGCGCGGGGGATGGAGTTGCTGCTGCCAGGGGCCGGATGTTTGGGCCAGCTGCCGGATGTCCGGTGGACATGGGGCGGATGTCCGGGCGCCTGGATCGGGAACGAACACGATGAACTCCACGGGAAAATTGCAACTCTGGGGCAAAATTCGGACGAATTGGTGGATGGAAATCGCGGGAGAGATGGGGAAAAGCTAGATCAACTCGATGCAAAGCAGATCTGTGGATCAAATCCAACAAAACTTCATCACACCAACAAATCACAAAAAAAATTGGGGCTATTTTTGGTGGGGAATTTTCGGATTTAGGGCGAAAACAACAAAATCAAGCTAGAAAACACGGGGTGGGGGCTCCAAAAACATGATCAACGTGGCTCATGATACCAAGATGATGTAGGGCGGAACCCTAGGGGCCGATCTTTCATGTTTGGAGAGGATCCTACGGGGAAACACGAAGAACGCGAGGAAAACACAAGGGAAAACATGGGGAGAAACGAGAGAATCACTCAACCGACAAGTAATCGATCACACAAGGGCTAGATCACCGAGAGCATAAGGTAACACATGATCCAAAATCAACAAAGGAAGGATACAAGAGTAGCCGTTCTTCTCCTTGAGGAGGTCTTGATTGTCTTCTTCGGATGGAGGCCTTGAATCCAAATGGATCTTCTTCGAAGAGGCACGATCCCTCACGTGGAGTAGATCCAATACGGATGAGCTATGCTCTATCTCAAGATGAGCTATCACAACGCTAACCCTAAAACGTAGGTGGGGATGGAGTATATATAGTCTAGGGGCAAAGAGGGATACATGGGCCTCGGCCCTACACTATGCGCAGATAGGGAAGGCCGGATGTCCGGGCGTCGGGCCGGATGTCCGGTGGCTCGCAAGGGGCCGGATGTCCGGGCTGAGGGGCCAGATGTCCGGGCTGGTGCAGCTGCCCGTTCTGTTCTTTGGATGGGTGACGCCGGATGTCCGCTCGGAGGGGCCGGATGTCCGCTGCTTCGGGAGGCGCTGGATGTCCGGGCCGCTGGCCGGATGTCCGGGCTGACGTGGCAACCTTCTGTGCTCTCTAGTCGCTGGTGCCAGATGTCCGGGACTTTGGCCGGATTTCCGGTGAGGGGGGCCGGATGTCCGGGCTGGACGTCCGATGACCGGTCGCTGTAGTTTCTTCTACAGAGGGCTGGCCGTGTAGATCTCCAGGGGCCGGATGTCCGGGGTGCTGGCCGGATGTCCGATGCCTGGAGGTTGTTCTTGCCTTCTTCCATTGGTTCTCTTCTTCCATGGACTTGGGGTCTTGACCATCTTCATGTGCATCCTCGGGAGGGTCCTCTTGATACCTAATCACGCACAACATTCCGGATTGAGGTAGTAGCCATGTCTCGAGAGGATCATGTGATATATCACTAAGGAGAGAAGTCACCTCGGTCTCGAGAGCTCTAGCTCGTGCTCTAGTCATGGGTCATCTTGGTGCTTGGTGAGACGATGGAAGGTCCATGGGGATGACCGAAGGATGCTCCGCATCACCCTGGGTGCTCGGCCTCCCCTGACGTAGGCCCCTGTTCGGTCTGGTGCCCGGCCATCTCTTGGCGCATCCCCTTCGGGTGCCCAGACCCCTTTACCCCGGGTGCCCGAACGCCTCCGGTTGTGCCTGCGTGCACTATGGGAAAAAGACCCTTGTATCCCCATTTCCCCCCCAATTCGTCCCTAGCCTATAAGTACTCTACACCTAGCTTGTTTTTAGGGTTAGCAAAGTATTGGATAGACATTGAGAGAGCTTTGCTCATCTTCCCCTCCTCTTGGAGATCAAGACCCCTCTAGGGAAGAATCCTTGTGGATTTCAAGGCCTCCTCTTGGAGAAGATTATCATCAAGACCTCACCTCTCTTGCGATTAGGAAGAACTTTACCCTAGTGTTATTTTCCTTGAATTTTTCTTGTATGCTTGTGGATCTCATGTGTGCTACTCTAGTGGGTGGGTGATTGGGTTTGTTTGAGTGATTTTCCCCCTGTGTTCTTGTGAGTTCATCCCTCCCCCTCCCCCAAGTGTGAAAAGATCCCTCCTAGGGTTTCATCCTACAACATCTTGGTATCATGAGCAAGGTTGATTCACATCTTAGAGTCTCTACCCCCCTCCCATTTGCTAGCCTAATTATCGTTGCTTTTGGTCCCAATTTGACAATCCCCACAAAAAAGCCCCAAAAAAATTTCTTGCAATTTGTTGGTTCTTGTGAGATTTTGTTGTTTTGGTCTATGAATTTGTTGTTTGGCAAGTGGATCTAGCCTTTCCCCAACCATCCCCACCCTTCCCACCACGAAATCCACCAAATTTGGCCTCTTCTCAAAAATTCCGCCCAAAATCGGCCACCACCGGGTGCCCGCACTCCCAGGCAAATTTCGCCCACCATCCCTGACCACCCCGGGCACCCGCACCCCGTACACCGGGTGCCCGCACCCCCCAGAATCAGGCCAACAACAACTCAGTTTCGGCCATAACTTTCACTCCCAAAGTCTGTTTTTTGTGTTCTTTAGCTCGTTTTGTAGCTCTTGACATCCCCCATCCACATATATCATTACCACCACCATTTGCCTCCATCAAAATTTTCATCATAAAAGGCATCCACCTTCCACATTTGATCAAGTTCGAGTTGTGGTTTCCGTTTCCTAAGGTGCTTAGGCTACTTAGGAACGGTTTGACATCGATGACACCGCTCTTCATCATCGCATCGACCGCATCGACAACACCACTTCATCTTCATACCAACCATAAGCAAGGACGGTAACCTCGACGACACTTAGTACATTTCCTTGCCTTTGCATTGATAACCTGAGCCTTTTGTGTCACTTACCTACCGAGACTAGCGAGTTGAGAATTGTCGGGCCACGCTCTTTATGCACCTTAGTGTTACGCTTACTCCGCATAGCTACATTTAGCGTGCAAATAATCTTGCTATCATCATTGTGCCATAAGTGTTTCCCGTGCATATCTTACATATTTGTCTCATATTTTGGCTTGCAAATCAAGCATTGTGGCGTAGTAAAAAAACTTTTAAGCAAAAGAGGAGAAACAAAGAGCTTGTAAGCAATAGCATCGAGCCATTTTGCATAGCTACATCATCTTGGTCATTACATACATAGGATACTTGGGATTGAAGACGTTTCTCTCATAGGTTGGTGCACAAAGCGTATCTAGCCCATTTAAGCAATCGAGCTAGTGTCCATCTAGCATCCGTACAACAAGAGCATTCTCCGTGGTTACACATTTTGAGCTCACTCCTTGGTTGTGCGGATCCCACTTATCTTCCGTGTGTGTGTTCCTAGTGATATACTTGGGTTTGATCTATTTGCTTTACTTGCAATTTTGTGAACCTTCTCAACTTTATCGATATCTTGACTAACATTTGCTTGAAATTTTGTGCCACTCATCCTAACCAAGCTCCTCCATAAGCCCCTAGCACCTCCATCGCCATCATTCACATTGACCAGAGAGCTCGCACCACCACCTGCATGAACTTGAACCGGTGAATGAGCACCACCATCACCAACATTCAGTTGGACCGGAAATTGAGCACGACCGCCATCACCACCATTCACTTGGCTTGCCGAAGCCACCATCACCACCACCAAAACCCATGCCGAAACCACCCATGCTGAAACCACCCATGCCAAAGCCACCACCACCAACCATGCTGAAGCCACCTCCGCCACCCATGCCGAGGCCACCACCACCATTGACGAAAGAAAAGCCCCCTCCAAACCCAACACCACTACCGGTCATAAGATTTTTGAGCTCTGTCTTCCTCTAGAGCACGATCTCCATAAGATTTTGGAACCAAAACGGGGGCGACACTCGGTGGGCGCCGGCTACGCCGCTTTGAACGAGATGGCTCCCTTGCCGCTTCCTCTTGAGGGTGGCGGCGGTGGCGGGAGGAGTTGGAGCCGTGTGAGGCCAGAGCGGACGGACCGGCGGCGGTGGCGGTGCATGGTATGGAGCACCCGAGGGGCGGCGGTGGCTCCATCCGGCTGAATTAAGGCGCCACGAGGCCGGACGGTGAGGTCGGAGGATGGATGGGCGGCGGCATCGGGGTGGGAGGCGGGAAACAGAAGCAAGTGCTTCGCGCCAACCGAAAGGGGATCAGGCGAAATCGGGTGGATTCCCACACATATAGAGGAAATGGGCACGCGGATGCGAGATCCCCATAAATATTATGGGACGGCCCGATTTGGCGGATCTGCTCGGGTCAGAGATGCATTATGGATCCCGCAAACAGACGGTTATTTTAGCGGATGTCCCGGTTTGCGGGATCCGCTAGAGATGCTATAAGCTCTAGGCGTTTGAGGAGATCATCTATTTGGAGCTTTAGCACCCCTTCTGCCTTGAGAGATCCTGCTCTGCTCTGAACGCTCAAACCCAACGCTTCGCTTGCCATCTGCTCCACAAACCTAGATCGGCAAACTCCACAACCCACCCACACTGCAGATCTCCAAGGTCGGGAAAGTAGGCTAGCTACTCCCTTGATCAGCCCGAGAGGTTACTGGGTCCCGGGAAGCAGACGAAGAAGGAAACCTAAGCGAACTCTAGTGGAGTCCAGGAGGAGTCTAAACCCTAGGAGCGCCGTCAGGGGAGTGTTGTTACGGACAGCTAAAGATCTACCAACGAGTCTTTTTATAGTAGATAAAGGCACGCCTTATACTATGAGGGATTATATATATTTTAACAAAGAAAAGACAAGCCTTACAAGCTGTGTCTTTTACACAAGGTACAACTTATTTGAAACAGAATCACAATAACCTAGTGCAGGTACGTATATCTATGTATCACAACATACTCAGATGTCCAGGCCCGCCTCTTTGCAACTGGTCCTTATATGTGCTTACATCCTACTCAATATTGTCGAGCAAACTTGTAACTGGAAATCGCTACTCATATTTGAATGCTAAGGCATACAGGTCCTTGATTCAAGTGGAGAAGCCGTCACAATATCATTGAACACGACCAACACAAGCACAGGCTCACATAATCGAATATCTCTGAACCCGCACCGCAGAGCAGACCTCATACCAGCAGCTATCATACAGCCGCTACAACTGCACAAGGTAACATATATTACTTCAGACAATTGGATGAAGAATCAAAACATCACGATTCTGGAGACCAAGAAAATTACTACTGTACCCCTGTAACTAAATATAAGACGTTATCGCAGAACTATTTACTTCGGTAGCAAAGTTTTGAGAGAATATTAACTGCGCACTTTTTGAATCTTTCTACCATTTCTACCAAATCTGCTAACAGACTTACAAAACAGGGCTAGCAGAAAATGAAATGTGGAGACTTACTCATGATCTGCTGATCTATTCAAGAACTCCTCTTCTTAGCAACTCTAACTTGGAGCATCAGATGGACATCTCTCTTGAATATGGACCGCAATTCTTCATTGGCTTCAATCCCGATTCTCCTGAAATAGTTATCCCAAATCAACACATTAAGATCAAGCACGTATACGATTAGTTGTCATAATACATTTGTTTGGAGGCGTGAACTGAATAGGCATAATTCTCGCAATGCATCTAACTAGAGACACGAAAAGGGAAGGCGGTTCACCAAAGAAATAGCTTGTCATATTGATACATGGAAGCACGTTTGAATACAAGAATATTACCCGATCTTAGAGCCATTTTTTCCAACAAGGATCTGCCGTTGGCTTTGCTTTGGTGCAATAAAGTGTTGTTCCACCCTAAGAGAACCGTCTTTTAGCTCCTTCCAATCCATCAGCCGATGCTCAATTACATATGGGATTTCCTGTAGAAAGTCATATTTAGCAAATAATGCACACATATTAAAGGAGCGCCAAGTTTCACAGCAGAATCATTTATAAGAATTACTTGGTGAATATGATCCAGCATCTTCTCTCGCACAACCTCCAATGATATGGTTTTCATTGCTTCTTCAGTCATTGTCGCCGGTTCCTCGTCCCAAGGTCTTCTTACTGCCTAACATAGAAGAGGTTAAGTTTCTCACTGTCTACATAGAGGGGATATATTTGGGTATTGATCGTGATAAAATTGATTTCATCACATGTTTCATTTTTCTATCGGCAAGTACCTAAAAGGAGAGCATAAACAATCATTAATGGTATTACTTAGCAACCAAACACAGTGTTTCACAAGATCCTGGATTCAGTTTACAGCAACAAAGAAAAACAAGTGTTTTTTTTTCAGAAACTTCACAAAGAATCAAAACATATAAATAAAGTAGATCATTTCATTAAGCAACTGATATTGGTCAATTTGATGGATTGGGTGGAACAAGAAATGCAAGCAGTCTTAAATTTTATATCTGCTATAAAATTCTACAAAGAATTATAGCCAAGTTATTCATCCTAACTCAAGCAGCTGCCTTCATAGGATGATAAAACATAACACAAGATGAACATTTCAATCTACAACACAGTACCCATCTAACGATTAATATACACACAAAATTCAGCATCCAACTTCCTTGAAATTCAGAATCTTCTTATTTTTCACTACAAACATGTTTACAAGTGAAGGGGAGCCTTGGCGCAGTGGTAAAGCTGCTGCCTTGTGACCATGAGGTCATGGGTTCAAGTCCTGGAAACAGCCTCTTACAGAAATGTAGGGAAAGGCTGCGTACTATAGACCCAAAGTGGTCGAACCCTTCCCTGGACCCTGCGCAAGCGGGAGCTACATGCACCAGGTTGCCCTTTTTTTTTAAACATGTTTACAAGTAAAGAAAATACAGCTATTTGACAATTTAGCAGGGTAAACTGAATGTTGGGAATAAATCAATACCTGGTCCATCAAGTATTGTACAAGGTCCTTCACTCCTTTGCCTTTTAGTCCAGAAACCATGAAGTACCTAAGAAACATTCCAGGCAATTTTAATCAGGCATATGAAAAAAAGAACGCAACGTAAATCATAGTGCAGACCAAGGGGTACCGCTCAAATCCAGGAAGATCTTCAAATTCCTTTGCAACCTTCAGCAAGTCTTTTTTGTCATCCACTAGGTCAACCTTATTCATGCATAATATACGTTTCTGGTTTGGGTTTACCTCGGCACCCAATCGTTTGATTAACTTTATTACTCGGGAATCAGGCCTGCACAAATCTACAAATGGTTAAGCAGTGTGCTTATCATGACCTTGAGATAAACTGTAACTGAAAATGGGTGGTCAACCTGAGAGGAAAAGATAGTGAGACTTTACATTTTCAGATGCCTATTGACATCAAACATTACTATTAGTAAATCATAGAGGTTAACTGAGCTCCAGGCACTCTCCACACGAACGGTGACATCCCTATGAGGAAACCCATGGTGCCCTAACATGAGACCTGGGGTATCAAAAAAGCACTGCAGAGAATTTTATCAGCTGGAAACAACTCAAACTTCGAGATTTTTTTTAACATGGTTCAGACAAGCATTTTCAGCAGCAGGTCATAATTAGTTGATATTAATATATCATAATGGGAAAACAACTAATGCTTTACATTACACATATAAATTTCTTAATTTCCATAGAATAAAATAGATTGGATGAGCCAAAATATGTACTTGCACTACAGGTGTAACCAGATTTCTAAATGCAGTAAATAACTTGCTAAAATAAAATACTACCTCTGATCCATATTACTCGTCACTCAAACAGATGTATCTAGATGTATTTCAGTGCTAGATCTAATCCGTTTGAGCGACAAGTAATATGGATCGGAGGGAGTACAAGAATTCCTTCCATGACATCATACATAATACACATCATTTGCAAATTGCAATTATTTGCCAAAGAGAAGATCCTGAAGAAGCCATGCTAAAGTCAAATATTGAAAAGTGTAGATCAACACCCTACTAGCAAAAGCAGATACTTGATAGAAACATACTATCTGAGTTTTCCCTTTTGTCAGCACGCCCAAAATTTCATGAGTTGTTGTATTTGTCTTGCGGGAGACTGCAGCCACTTTTGAGCCAACCTGTTAGCAGATATGAACAAGGAAACTTAAGGCATCACTATGGTTATATGGTAATTTCACTCTCACTAATAATGAAACTGAATACCACTTATTAAACCATAAGGCATTATATTAGCAGCACTGCGAGCATTAAGTGAACAATCCAACATTAACAATTGTTCCATTCCTGAACAGATCAGATGTCATCCTAGGACTTCCACAACAACTGATAGATGACACGATAAAACATAATACACTTTATTTGTCTTGAATGGCTCATGTTACTCTAGTACGTAGTAATAAATGGCATCTCAAACCATAGAATGACATGTACATAGCTTTTATTGGTCTTATACAAGCTATCAGTTTGCTTCTATGCATGAGTTTCGAAATTATCTCTCCCCTTAGTACCACGCGATTGGACATGTTCCTACCATGCACTACCCCGTGCCCCTCAATCGCGAGTAGGCTCAAGCTAGTTGGGCCTGTACGGCTGCACTTAAAAAATAGGTCATTGGGCCTAGTACAAGTGATAATAGCTACTCCCCTAAAAAAAATCTGACGAGAATAACCTATCAATCAGGATCCAGATTAGAAAAAAACCAATCAGGAGCCAGCATCACGCACATCAAACCTAGCGCCCGCCGCCTTTTCACCTCGGTCCAGATGCTTGCTTGAGGAGGAGGCCCTGATTGCAAGCAGTAAGACTTGGCGCCTGGCCCCGGCAGCGCACCGGAACGTCGTCTGTAGATATGGGCTTTTCCGGCCGATCGAAGTCTTCCACGGTATGTATTATTAACTGTTATATTTTTGCAGCTTAATAATGATGTTTGTAGCGCCGATCTCAAAGAGATTAGCAACGGAGATGTTTTAGATGCTGATCGAGTAGTTTTCAAATGAACTGTTCAATGACCGCACAGACGTGGTAGTTAAGTCTTGATTTTTTTCCCATTCACGCAACTAGATAAGCATAACTTTAGCACTGTTTGATTAGATTTGTAAAGATATGGATATGGAGTAATATTTTGCATACCAGTCATATGAATTGTCTCATCTATCTTAATTTCTCGACACTGCTATTTAGAATAACGATATTAACATTATTTAGTTCAAGAAGTACACTACTCCCTCCGTTCCTAAATATTTGTCTTTCTAGAGATTTCAACAAGTGACTACATACAGAGCAAGATGAGTGAATCTACACTCTAAAATATGTCTATATACATCCGTACGTGTAGTCCATTTGAAATCTCTAAAAAGACAAATATTTAGAACTATTTACGGCCTTTTAGTACCTCAAATACATTATTTACGGCCTGACACAAAACATGGTTTCATATTCAGGTGAAATAAATATGGCTTTGTATTGCTAAAGATGTCTTGTCATAGATATACAACACTTCTTTGTCTATTTCCTCCATAGGTCATCATATATGCAGTGACACAAATCACAATAATTATTGCTAATATTTTCACATGTACATGTATATCGAGTTATCGACTATCATTATTATGACGTTTATATTAGGGGCCCTCAAGGTTTAGTTTTGCCCCGGGGCCCCAAAATCTCAGGACCGGCCCTGACCCCATGTCACAAGATCTAATATTGACAATATTCATGAACAAAATACATAAAAAAGTGGCAGAAAGAAAACGTACAGCAGTGTTGGTGAACGACGACTTGCCGGCGTTGGGCGCACCGACGATCCCGACGGAGAGCGACATCTGGTCCTCCTTCCTGACCTCCTCGGGGCCCCCCTCCTCGTCCTCGTCGGGCGGCTCCAGGGCGGCCTCAAGCAGCGCGAGCGCCACCTCCCGCGACCGCTCTTCCTCCACCGCGTCCTCCACTCCCATCCCTGCATTCTTCTCCCCGAAGAGCGCCTCGTCGGCGCGTGCGCGGAGGGAGGGGTCGAATCGGACCTTACAAAGCGCGGAGAGGGGGTTGCGGACGGCTGCGGCGGAGGCTGGGGATGGGTCCGTGGGTGGGAGGGAGAAGTCAGCGCTGTTAAAATCAGCGTCGTGGGCGGCGGAGTCGGAGTCTGAGGAGGCGGCAACGGCGGAGGAGGAGGATGAGGAAGAGGTGGAGAGGAGGCGGTGGACGGGGAGAGGAAACTGGGTGGTATGAGAGGTTAGCTTTTGGAGCGGCCGGAGAGCTCGGACGATGCGGCGCATGGCGGCAGAAGGGGCGGCGGCGGCTGCCGGCGGAGGGTTTAAGGGAGCGGAGGAGAGAAATGGAGCCTCGTGGTGTGTAGCGGGCTTCTGGGTCTACGCACGTGCGGTAGTGAAGTAACTAGGCCTCGGCGGAATTATTTGTGGGAAGCGGATGGCCGAACGGGATGTTTAGGCCAAAACGTATTTATGTCTCACCTCAAGCGTTTTCCTTGTGCGTCGTTTCTAGGCCGGCTCATTTTAACGCGTACGCTCGCTCGCGCCTGAAAGCGCCCCCGCTCTGGGCCGGCCCATATAGTGCTTTCTTCTGTCTTAGATTCGCAAAAATAAAAGGCGCCGCCTGGGAATCGAACCAGCGAACTATCTCTTCGATGTACGAGGAGTAACTACCGCCCCACATAGCGGATCTGGTATCTATTAAGTGTTTACTTCTTTTATTCCTTCTTTCTTCTTCTTTCTCCTTTTTCCTTTTTTCCCTTTTTGTTTTCTGTTTTTTATTTTTTTGCTTCCTGGTTCGATGCAACCTTTCAAAACACATGAACTTTTTCTTAAATTTGATGTTTTTTAAAAAAATGATGATTGTTTTTCAAATTTGGGCACATTTCCGACAATCCATGAACTTTTTTCAAAATTTGATTTTTTGTTTCAAAATCAATGAACTCTTTCCAAGTTTTTGTGAACAGTTTTTCCAAAATTTATAAACATTTTTCAATTCTAATGATCCCTTTTTTCAAATTGGTGAACTTTTTTTCAAACACGGTGAATTTTTTTCAAATTCGGTGAACCTTCTGTCAGAAACGATGAACTTTGTTCAAATTGATGAACTATTTTTCAAAACCAATGAACCTTTTTTCAAAAGCGATGAACTATTTTTAAATTCAATGAACTTTTTTTCAATTTGTGAACTTTTCTTCAAAAATGATGAGGTTCTTTCAAAATAGACGAACTTTTTCAAATTCATGATTTTTTAAATAATTCAAAAATCTCAGTGACACAATAGACGTTTTTTGTGCAATAAATAGTGAGGCCACACTTGTTCATATATTGCTGACGCAATTATTAGCTGCAAGTCCATAATGGCTCTAGTGGTTACCTGAGCTCGGGTAAGCAATCAAGATCGCGAGTTCGACTGCTCCTTGGCGGGCCGGCCCAAGAGGGCGTTGCAGTGTGCGATGGTATCGGGAATCAGCGCTTACAGCGCCAACTAGGAGCTCCCTTCATTTTGGGGAGCTCCTATACGAGACCTCCAATCTGCTGCATTCTGCGGCAGACTTGCAGTCCTTCGCACAGGCGCCAAACTAACGGGTCGGCCCAGGTTGCCAATCCGGTGAGCAAAAATGATGCGATGGGTTGGGTTCGAACTCACGCCGCATGACTCCTTGTTTCATGAACCAAGCGACTGGATGTGACAACTGTTTATGAACAATAAGCAGCCCAAACATTTAAGTAGTTGGACTCGCATGAAATTCCTAAGAAAGATAAAAGAGATAGACTCACAATGATTCGAACTAGGCACCTCCTGGTAGTAAGCAGTGGTATACAACAAGTGGAATACATAATTTTGTTGTCTAAAAAAATTGCAGCATGGCTTATAAGAATTGTGAACGGCGACATATCTAAATATGATTTGGAATTTTGAATGCGTCTTTATTTAGGAATTTGAATATTTATTAAAAAACATTTTAAAATTGTGAACAAATCTTACATGATGGAAAATTATTTGAAAACACGAACAAATTATGGAAAAGTCAAATATTTTTCAATCTTGGGGAGAATTTTGAACAAATTCGAAAATGTTAACCTTTTTTCAAAACGGCAATATTTTTGGAAAAAATGAAATTTTATTGAAACTCTGAACAACAATTTGAAAAGCGAACAATTTTTGCACATGTGTACAATTTCGAAACTGTGAAAAACTTAGGAAAAGGTGCACTTTTTGAATTTGATGAGCATTTTTCTTATTTTTGAACAAAATTTGAAAAACCAGTAACATTTCTGTACTTATGAATAATTTTTGAAACTCCAAACAAACTTTGATAAAGGCAAATATTTTCTCAAATTTCAGAACTCTTTTTAAAAATTGCGGACATTTTTTGAATTTATGAACAAAATTCTAAAGAGAGAAACATTTTGCGTACAATGTTTTAAACCCCGGAACTAAATTATAAGAGCAAAAAAATCAACTTTGGAACAATTTATGAAAAATTAAGAACATTTTAATTTTCAGAACAAAAAATAAAAGAATCATTTTTTGAACTTCCAAACATTTTTTGAAAAGCATGAATGTATTCCAAATTTACGAGCAAAAATTGTAAATGAGAACATTTTGTGAAGTTTTGAAAAATTTATCAGCAGCACAAACAGTTTTTGAAAAAAAGGAAATAAGCTGGAAAACAAACATAGAAATATGAAAAAGAAAGAACAAGAAACAGAAAAAAGAAAAAAGAAACAGGAAAAGGAAAAAATGGAAAAAGGAAAAACCTGTTCAGGAACCTCCTAGAATGTTCCTAAAACCGGAAAAAATTGGGTGGGAACCACCTAGAAAGTTCCCAAAACCGGAATCACTGAAATGTTAAATGAGTCCGCCCACCCGAATGCTCGTTTGATCTCCCCTGTGCGTCGGTCCGGCAAATTGCCGCAGAGAGCGTCAAATAGAAAAACCCCTCATATATTATGATCACTGGTTTTTGTTGGTGCTAGCAGGGCCATCGTACTGGGTATTAATTATCCGGTATATTGCGAAATTTATTTTGGGATGGAGAGAGTATTATATATCCGTATTAATTATCTAAAAGTAAATTCACAAAAATATATAAATCATGAATCTTAAACAGTTCAAAAATATTAAAAGGTTCTTCAAAAGTGAAAAATGTTTGCCGCTGTGAGAAAATTTTCATCGATTTTGGATAAGCTCATCGAATTTATAAAAAAGTTCATGATTTTGAAAATAGTCCATTGGGTTTGAAAAAAATTCATCGAATTTGCAAAACAGTTTGTCGATTTTTGAAAGAAAGCTCATCGAAATTGAAAAAAAAATCATCAAATTTGAAAGGTTCATCGAATTTGAAAACAATTCATCACACTTGAAAAAAGTTCAAAATTTTGAAAACACTTCATCATTAAATAAAGGGACACAAATTTAAAAAAAGAAATAAGAAAACCCGAATAAAACCGCCTCGAAATCGACCAGCGAACCGGGAAAAAAGGGGCATGGGAAGCTTCCCAAAACCAAAGGATTCCCACGATCAAAGATATAAATAAAAGTAAAAAGGCAAGTGATGAAGCACTAGTCGTTCGATGGCCCACTGGTAACTGTGTTGGACTGAGCACGAGGTCAAACTCCCATGGGTGCATTTTTTTAACATTAAAACAGAAAAAAAAAAGATATACGTGGGCCGGCACAGCTCGCAGCAGCTTCAGGCGCCCGTTTGTGAAATGGTCTATAACGTTTGCCTGGAGTGCTAAATAGGAAGCACCTGCATTATGCTCGGTAGATGTTAGTTTTTCTTCGGTTTCAACCGGTTTTTCTTTGATTTCTTCTAGTTTTTTTCGTTTCATTTTTCTTTGGTTTTTCACTTTTTTTGGGTTTTTGGTGTTTCTTCACCATTTCCTTTGATTTCCAATGGTTTTAGTCTGTTTAGTTCTTTCTCTGTTTCTTCTTTTTAATACACGTCTACTTTCTTTCAATACAAAATGTACATTATGAGTGTATACGAGTGAAAAAAAATATGATACACGCTAAACATTTTTCAAATAGGCTATAATATTTTTCTTAAACACTTTTTTTGCGGAAAGGACCACAAAGTTATATTGAAATTAAACTGTGGTACAAAGCACCCCCAACTTACAAGGAAATTTCACACCAGTCTCTGGGGAACCAACCTACCCCTCCAACCACCGCGGGTTGCCGGCGTGCCGCTGCCACCACTGTCGCCTCTCCCTTCAGAGTCGGCGGGACCTTGGATATCTACAGCCAAAATAAATGCGGGCGAGAAGTCTTCAACCTCGGTCCTGAAGGAACAACATAACAGAAGGAGAGATAGGCCGGCTATCGCTTGACCACGCCGATGACAACACAACTCTGGAATCCTTAGAACACCCAGGAAACGGAGACAGCTAACGCGAGCCACCTGCACCTTACCGAGCCTCCCCCAGCACCCCCAAAGAAAGGCCACGAACAGCCAAACCATGGTGAAGATGGGATCGATGGACCCTAAATCCACCAGCTGGCCATCGCCTCCGCCGTGAAAACCGCACATTGGATACCTATACTCACTGGATCGATGAATCCAGGAGTCCACGACATCAGAAGCTCGACGACTTCGCCGCACGCGACATCCCCGTAATGGGGAAAGAGCTCCAACGAACCTATTCTGCCACAACACCGCGAGCACCACCTCCGCAGCGCAGCCAAGAACACCTACCCTAATATCTACACGCAGAACCATATATCTGGGGCTCCCTCACTCTTCCATCGCTGGAGCGGCGACTGGAGAGGGAGGGAGCATGCGGCCTGGCCGGCGGCGAACGCAGGGGACGACGGCGCCTCCTTTTCGCCCCTCCTACACATTAACTGCCCCCCTCTTGACCGTGTCTTAAACACTTTTTTAATGGCAGTAAACACTTTTTTTTTAAACTATGCAAACATGTTCTTACATTTAAACAATTGTTTTCTCAAAATGTCATGGAATTTCTCAAAAAAACGTGAATATTTCTTTAAAATGTTATATACATTGTTTTTAATGGTACAAAACTTTTTTATACTACACACACATTTTTTGTATATCGTTTAATCATATAAACATTTAAAGGTTAAAACATATTATTTGAAGTACGTGAACATTTTTTAAAACTGCTACCTATATTTTGTTGAATGGTTCAAAACATGTTTGAATTGTACGAACATTTTTTACATTGTATAATGTTTTAGAAAAATCTTTAACATTTTATCTTAGTACGTGAACATTTTTTTGAATGTCACAATCATTTTTTTTCAAATTTATGAATGTTTTTCTAGTTACCCGAACATTTTTTAACATTACACAAATATTATTTTTTAAACATAAGTAACTGCTCCTGAAATAAATGTATTTTAAATATTTCAAAAATATATAAAAAAGAGAAAACGAGATCGAGGAAAAAAATTGCAACTTTGGTCTCGCCGCATCTGTTTGGGTCAAAACAAACACAAAACGCGGCCCAATTTGTGGCCGTAAACGGACGGACGTCCTTTTTTGTCCGTCCTTGACCCATTTTCGGACCAAATTGAGGTCGTGTTTACGTCGAAACGGATAGGGCACAGACGCACGTGAGTGCTC
The DNA here is from genome assembly GCF_018294505.1 of Triticum aestivum. Taxonomy (NCBI): domain Eukaryota; kingdom Viridiplantae; phylum Streptophyta; class Magnoliopsida; order Poales; family Poaceae; genus Triticum; species Triticum aestivum. Next base: position 362,638,920 of record NC_057813.1, read on the forward strand.
TCTTTGTCCTCCCCTGGCCCGCCCGTCGGTGAAACATACCTCTTTCCACCCTTCTATACGTGGTGTGCACCCACAGCCCCCGCCATTGCTGCCATCCATTTTCCGGCCGCTCCATCGTTGTACAAGCTGGCCGCACAAAAGCCTTGCTGGATCCACACAAATCCTTATGCCCCTGCCTGCTTTCGGAGGACTTCTTGATGGTGTTTGTGGGCTTTCTTCTTTGTCTCCGGTACTAGAGAAACCACGGCCGTCGGTGGCGCCCATCGACCCGAACACCATCCACCTCGCCCTGCAAGTGTCGCCCCCCGTCTCTGCTACCACAGGCCTACTGCATGTACGAGCTCTTGACCGGCTGCATCTCCCACCACGACCGCAAGGTGCTTGACACTCGCAAGGTACCATGGATAGTGGGGACAAGTATTTTTTTCAACAACTTCATTTGTTGGATCAATTTGCGTTAATCATTTTGTCAATCGTTATTCTTTAATCTTTTTCTTTAGTTTTGTTTCACTCCTGTAAGAAACTCTTGTACTGTAAGTTGTAAGAAAGAGCCATTATACCAATTCAGAATTTCTACTAGAAATGACGAATGGTTAAAAAAAGTTCTATACATAAGAAGATTAGACTTTCTTCCACGGAACTATTCACGGCATATCACACATTTTCCATTTCCTTTTACTTTTTACCATAGTCTATTCTTACTATTATTTTTCTTTCCTTCCAGGGAAATTATATTGAAGCACATAACTGGTTGAAGATTACGAAGCGCTTTGAATTTGAATAAGACCATGCTCCTTATTTTTCATAAAATGGGTGGTTTGGTTGTTGATCCATTAATCAAATAAATTAGGTCGTAAGATCGAATCAAGAATTTCATTATATCCATTTCTTATACCTTCTATTTTAATGATATTTCATAAGAATAAACCATAGGGATAGGGTCTAGAAGAGAAGTAATAAAGTGAATAAAAAGAGGGGGCAATCTAAATATTGCTAATATACTAGGACCATCTTATTAATAATTCCAATGAGTTATCTTGGAATTTAGAATCAAACAAAAAAACCAATGATTCGCCGTCGAGCAACGAAGAGCTTGTGGTTGCTACATTGGTCGTCAATGACCACATTGCTGTTGGAAATACGCCCTAGAGGCAATAATATAAAATTATTGTATTTGTGGTTTCATAATTAAGAGTTTATATTTCATGCTATATCTGCTATGATCCTGAAATATGCACATGTGGAATAATAAACGATAAAGAATAGGTTCCTAGTTTTGCCACTAAGATTAGCTCAAGTGTTGTTGGTGATCATGTTTTCCGGATTTTAGGATATCGTTAATTTTAATGATAGTCCTAAAACAACATTCAAAGTATGACATTAGAAGAACAATCATATTGAATCGACCCTAACTTGTTTGTTATACTTTGAGATAATATTGTCTGAAATCAATTCTTATAACACAGAGTGTTAACACGTGTTTTTAGTTCCTTAAACCACGAGAGTATCGTAGTCACTTCCTACCGTGTGTTGGACTTTGGGGTTGTGCAAATATCATATGTAACTAGGTGATCATAACGATAACTTACAGGTTCATCAAAAGTTTGACAAGCGACTAGATAGCTCGAGAGTGGCATTTCCTCCTCCGATGATGCAGAGATATACTTAGGGACCTCTCGGTGTGATGGCATAGATCATCTTCTTGCCAGACACAGGTGACTATTTCATAGGGATGCCGGAACACATCAACGAGAAAGAAGAACAAAACTGGTAATGAGGGGAATGGTATAGTGAGCACGTGGATGACTCAGGAGGATACTAACACTCCTCGGGTTTTCTAAAGTATCAAAAAGCAAAGGTAACATCACATGATAACCAAAGGTCCACTCAAATATCATTCGTGTAATCATAGGGACCAATATGGATGTCTACAGTTCCGCTATCGGTCATTGAACGAAGGGGTTTCGTTCATGTCTATGATTTACCAAACCTAGAGGGTCACAAACTTAAGGTAATAATGATCCTCTAGTGTTAGTAGCACAAGAGTATCGAGGATTTATTTGTGTAATTGTTTCACTAACATTCACAATAAGTAAGAGAGGAACTGAAAGGGTTTTGGGGTCACCAGAAGGGTTTAGGAGTTTATTGGGCAATACCGGGTATTACTGATAAATAATATATATGTGGAAAATGTTTTTGGAGATGTTAAATTATATATAATATGCTATAGTAAATGTTAGAGTGCTTTTATATTTAATTTAATATCAATGGACCTTAAAAGGCCAAGTGGTGGAAGTATAATCGGGCCACAAGGGCCCAATAGGGGAGGTGCCACCCCTTAGCCTTTTTGGAGGCCAAGGGGAGGCCGAATTGGAGTGGAAACCTCCCTTCTTGGCCGGCCTAAGGGGGGTGGTTTCCCTTCCCCCCTTGTGGCACACCTCTTTGTTGGAAATATGCCCTAGAGGCAATAATAAAAGGATTATTATTATATTTCCTTGTTCATGATAATTGTCTTTTATTCATGTTATAATTGTATTATTCGGAAATCATAATACACGTGTGAATACATAGACCACAACATGTCCCTAGTGAGCCTCTAGTTGACTAGCTCATTAATCAACAGATAGTCATGGTTTCCTGACTATGGACATTGGATGTCATTGATAACGAGATCACATCATTAGGAGAATGATGTGATGGACAAGACCCAATCCTAAGCATAGCACAAGATCGTGTAGTTCGTTTTCTAGAGATTTTCCAATGTCAAGTATCTTTTCCTTAGACCATGAGATCGTGTAACTCCCGGACAACGTAGGAGTGCTTTGGGTGTACCAAACGTCACAACGTAACTGGGTGACTATAAAGGTATACTACGGGTATCTCCGAAAGTGTCTGTTCGGTTGACACGGATCGAGACTGGGATTTGTCACTCCGTATGACGGAGAGGTATCTCTGGGCCCACTCGGTAATGCATCATCATAATGAGCTGAAAGTGACCAAGTGTCTGGTCACGGGATCATGCATTACGGTACGAGTAAAGTGACTTGCCAGTAACGAAATTGAACGAGGTATTGGGATACCGACGATCAAATCTCGGGCAAGTAACATACTAATTGACAAAGGGAATTGTATACGGGGTAGCTTGAATCCTCGACATCGTGGTTCATCCGATGAGATCATCGAGGAGCATGTGGGAGCCAACATGGGTATCCAGATCCCGTTGTTGGTTATTGGCCGGAGAGCCGTCTCGGTCATGTCTACGTGTCTCCCGAACCCGTAGGGTCTACACACTTAAGGTTCGGTGATGCTAGGGTTGTAGAGATATTGGTATGCAATAAACCGAAAGTTGTTCGGAGTCCCGGATGAGATGCCGGACGTCATGAGGAGTTCCGAAATGGTCCGGAGGTAAAGAATTATATATGGGAAGTCGAGTTTTGGCCATCGGGAAAGTTTCGGGGGTCACCGATATTGTACCGGGACCACCGGAAGGGTCCCGGGGGTCCACCGAGTGGGGCCACCTATCCCGGAGGGCCCCATGGGCTGAAGTGGGAGGGGAACCAGCCCCTGGTGGGCTGGTGCGCCCCCCCTTGGGCCCCCCTGCGCCTACGGTTGGGAACCCTAGGGGAGGGGGCGCCTCCACTTGCCTTTGGGGGCAAGGCACCCCATTGGCCGCCGCCCCCTAGGAGATCCCATCTCCTAGGGCCGGCGCCCCCTGGGGACCCTATATATAGAGGGGGGAGGGAGGGCAGCCGTACCCTTGCACTTGGCGCCTCCCTTCCCCCTTGCTACACCTCTCTCTCCCGCAGACGCTTGGCGAAGCCCTGCCGGGATCCCTGCTGCATCCACCACCACGTCGTCGTGCTGCTGGATCTTCATCAACCTATCCTTCCCCCTTGCTGGATTAAGAAGGAGGAGACGTCACGCTGACCGTAGGTGTGTTTAACGCGGAGGTGCCGTCCATTCGGTGCTAGGATCTCCGGTGATTTGGATCACGACGAGTACGACTCCCTCAACCCCGTTCTCTTGAACGCTTCCGCTCGATCTACAAGGGTATGTAGATGCACTCCTCTCTCTCATTGCTAGATGAACTCATAGATTGATCTTGGTGAAACCGTAGGAATTTTTTTGTTTTCTGCAACGTTCCCCAATAGTGACATCATGAGCTAGGTCTATGCGTAGTTCTCTTTGCACGAGTAGAACACAAATCTGTTGTGGGCGTAGATGTTGTCAATTTTCTTGCCACTACTAGTCTTATTTTGCTTCAGCGGTATTGTGGGATGAAGCGGCCCAGACCAACCTTACACGTACGCTTACGTGAGATAGGTTCCACCGACTGACATGCACTAGTTGCATAAGGTGGCTAGCGGGTGTCTATCTCTCCCACTTTAGTTGGAGCGGATTCGATGAAAAGGGTCCTTATGAAGGGTAAATAGAAGTTGACAAATCACGTTGTGGCTTTTTCGTAGGTTAGAAAACGTTCTTGCTAGAACCCTATTGCAGCCACGTAAAAGATGCAACAACAATTAGAGGACGTCTAACTTGTTTTTGCAGCAATTGCTTTGTGATGTGATATGGCCAAAAGTTGTGATGAATGATGAATGATATATTGTGATGTATGAGATCATGTTCTTGTAATAGGAATCACGACTTGCATGTCGATGAGTATGACAACCGGCAGGAGCCATAGGAGTTGTCTTAATTATTGTATGACCTGCGTGTCAATGATTTAATGCCATGTAATTACTTTACTTTATTGCTAAACCTTAGCTATAGTAGTAGAAGTAATAGTTGGTGAGCAACTTCATGGAGACACGATGATGGAGATCATGATGATGGAGATCATGATGATGGAGATCATGATGATGGAGATCATGGTGTCATGCCAGTGACGAAGATGATCATGGAGCCCCGAAGATGGAGATCAAAGGAGCTATATGATATTGGCCATATCATGTCACTACTATTTGATTGCATGTGATGTTTATCATGTTTTTGCATCTTGTTTACTTAGAACGACGGTAGTAAATAAGATGATCCCTCATAATAATTTCAAGAAAGTGTCCCCCCTAACTATGCGCCGTTGCGACAGTTCGTTGTTTCGAAGCACCACATGATGATCGGGTGTGATAGATTCTAACGTTCACATACAACGGGTGTAAGACAGATTTACACATGCAAAACACTTAGGTTAACTTGACGAGCCTAGCATGTACAGACATGGCCTCGGAACACAGAGACCGAAAGGTCGAACATGAGTCGTATGGAAGATACGATCAACATGGAGATGTTCACCGATGATGACTAGTCCGTCTCATGTGATGATCGGACACGGCCTAGTCGACTCGGATCATGTAACACTTAGATGACTAGAGGGATGTCTAATCTGAGTGGGAGTTCATTAAATAATTTGATTAGATGAACTTAATTATCATGAACTTAGTCTAAAATCTTTGCAAAAATGTCTTGTAGATAAAATGGCCAACACTCATGTCAACATGAACTTCAACGCGTTCCTAGAGAAAACCAAGCTGAAAGATGATGGCAACAACTACACGGACTGGGTCTGGAACCTGAGGATCATCCTCATAGCTACAAAGAAAGATTATGTCCTAGAATCACCGCTAGGTGAAGCACCCATCACAGAGAACCAAGACGTTATGAACGCTTGGCAGTCTCGTGCTGATGAGTACTCCCTCGTTCAGTGCGGCATACTTTACAGCTTAGAACCGGGGCTCCAAAAGTGTTTTGAGAAACACGGAGCATATGAGATGTTCGAAGAGCTGAAAATGGTTTTCCAAGCTCATGCCCGGGTCGAGAGATATGAAGTCTACGACAAGTTCTTCAGTTGTAAAATGGAGGAAAATAGTTCTGTCAGTGAGCACATACTCAAAATGTCTGGGTTGCACAATCGCTTGACTCAGCTGGGAGTTAACCTCCTGGATGACGCGGTTATTGACAGAATCCTTCAGTCGCTTCCACCGAGCTACAAGAGCTTTGAGATGAACTTCAATATGCAAGGGATGGAAAAGACCATTTCTAAGGTATATTCAATGCTAAAATCAGCGGAGGTAGAGATCAAAAAGGAACATCAAGTGTTGATGTTGAATAAAGCCACTAAGTTCAAGAAAGGCAAGGGTAAGAAAAACTTCAAGAAGGACGGCAAGGAAGTTGCCGCGCCCGGTAAGCCAGTTGCTGGGAAGAAGTCAAAGAATGGACCCAAGCCTGAAACTGAGTGCTTTTATTGCAAAGGGAAGGGTCACTGGAAGCGGAACTGCCCCAAATACTTAGCGGACAAGAAGGCCGGCAACACTAAAGGTATATTTGATATACATGTAATTGATGTGTACCTTACCAGTACTCGTAGTAGCTCCTGGGTATTTGATACCAGTGCCGTTGCTCATATTTGTAACTCAAAGCAGGAGCTGCGGAATAAGCGGAGACTGGCGAAGGACGAGGTGACGATGCGCGTCGGGAATGGTTCCAAGGTCGATGTGATCGCCGTCGGCACGCTACCTCTACATTTACCTACGGGATTGGTTTTAAACCTCAATAATTGTTATTTAGTGCCAGCTTTGAGCATGAAAATTGTATCTGGATCTCGTATAATACGAGATGGCTACTCATTTAAATCTGAGAATAATGGTTGTTCTATTTATATGAGAGATATGTTTTATGGTCATGCCCCGATGGTCAATGGTTTATTCTTAATGAATCTCGAACGTGATGTTACACATATTCATAGTGTGAATACCAAAAGATGTAAAGTTGATAACGATAGTCCCACATACTTGTGGCACTGCCGCCTTGGTCACATTGGTGTCAAGCGCATGAAGAAGCTCCATGCCGATGGACTTTTAGAGTCTCTCGATTATGAATCGTTTGACACATGCGAACCATGCCTCATGGGAAAAATGACCAAGACTCCGTTCTCCGGAACAATGGAGCGAGCAACCAACTTATTGGAAATCATACATACTGATGTGTGCGGTTCAATGAGCGTTGAGGCTCGCGGAGGATATCGTTATGTTCTCACTCTCACTGATGACTTAAGTAGATAAGGGTATGTCTACTTGATGAAACACAAGTCTGAGACCTTTGAAAAGTTCAAGGAATTTCAGAATGAGTTAGAGAATCAACGTGACCGAAAGATAAAGTTCTTGCGATCAGATCGTGGAGAAGAATATTTAAGTCAAGAATTTGGTACGCACTTAAGAAAATGTGGAATCGTTTCACAACTCACGCCGCCTGGAACACCTCAGCGTAACGGTGTGTCCGAACGTCGTAATCGCACTCTATTGGATATGGTGCGATCTATGATGTCTCTTACCGATTTACCGCTATCATTTTGGGGATACGCTCTAGAGACATCTACATTCACTTTAAATAGGGCTCCGTCTAAATCCGTTGAGACGACACCGTATGAATTATGGTTTGGGAAGAAACCTAAGCCGTCGTTTCTAAAAGTTTGGGGATGCGATGCTTATGGCAAGAAATTTCAACCTGAAAAGCTCGAACCCAAGTCGGAAAAATGCGTCTTCATAGGATACCCTAAGGAAACCATTGGGTATACCTTCTACCTTAGATCCGAAGGCAAGATCTTTGTTGCCAAGAACGGATCCTTTCTGGAAAAAGAGTTTCTCTCGAAAGGAGTAAGTGGGAGGAAAGTAGAACTCGATAAAGTACTACCTTTTGAACCGGAAAGTAGTGCAGCTCAGGAAAATGTTCCTGTGGTGCCTACACCGACTGGAGAGGAAATTAATGATGATGATCAAGGTACTTCGGATCAAGTTGCTACTGAACTTCGTAGGTCCACAAGGACACGTTCCACACCAGAGTGGTATGGCAACCCTGTCCTGGAAATCATGTTGTTAGACAACGGTGAACCTTCGAACTATGAAGAAGCGATGGCGGGCCCAGATTCCAACAAATGGCTTGAAGCCATGCAATCCAAGATAGAATCCATGTATGAAAACAAAGTATGGACTTTGACAGACTTGCCCGATGATCGGCGAGCGATCTAAAATAAATGGATCTTTAAGAAGAAGATGGACGCGGATGGTAATGTTACCATCTATAAAGCTCGACTTGTCGCTAAGGGTTATCGGCAAGTTCAAGGGGTTGACTACGATGAGACTTTCTCTCCCGTAGTGAAGCTGAAGTCTGTCCGAATAATGTTAGCAATTGCCGCATACTATGATTATGAGATATGGCAGATGGACGTCAAAATGACATTCCTTAACGGCTATCTTAAGGAAGAACTGTATATGATGCAGACGGAAGGTTTTGTCGATCCTAAGAATACTAACAAGGTGTGCAAGCTCCAACGATCCATTTATGGGCTGGTGCAAGCATCTAGGAGTTGGAACATTCGCTTTGATGAGATGATCAAAGCGTTTGGGTTTATGCAGACTTATGGAGAAGCCTGCGTTTACAAGAAAGTGAGTGGGAGCTTTGTAGTATTTCTCATATTATATGTAGATGACATACTTTTGATGGGAAATGATATAGAACTTTTGGACAACATTAAGGCCTACTTGAATAAGTGTTTTTCAATAAAGGACCTTGGAGAAGCTGCTTACATATTAGGCATCAAGATCTATAGGGATAGATCAAGATGCCTCATATGTCTTTCACAAAGCACATACCTTGATAAGATATTGAAGAAGTTTAATATGGATCAGTCCAAGAAAGGGTTCTTGCCTGTATTGCAAGGTGTGAGATTGAGCTCGGCTCAATGCCCGACCACGGCAAAAGATATAGAATAGATGAGTGTCATCCCCTATGCCTCAGCCATAGGATCTATTATGTATGCCATGCTGTGTACCAGACCTGATGTAAGCCTTGCCGTAAGTTTGGTAGGAAAGTACCAAAGTAATCCCGGCAAGGAACACTGGACAGCGGTCAAGAATATCCTGAAGTACCTGAAAAGGACAAAGGACATGTTTCTCGTTTATGGAGATGACGAAGAACCCGTCGTAAAGGGTTACGTCGATGCTAGCTTCGACACAGATCTGGATGACTCTAAGTCACAAACCGGATACGTGTATATGTTGAATCGTGGAGCAGTAAGCTGGTGCAGTTGCAAGCAGAGCGTCGTGGTGGGATCTACATGTGAAGCGGAGTACATGGCAGCCTCGAAGGCAGCGCATGAAGCAATATGGATGAAGGAGTTCATCACCGACCTAGGAGTCATATCCAATGCGTCGGGGCCGATCACTCTCTTCTGTGACAACACTGGAGCTATTGCCCTTGCCAAGGAGCCCAGGTTTCACAAGAAGACCAGGCACATCAAGCGTCGTGTCAACTCCATCCGTGAAAATGTTCAAGATGGAGACATAGATATTTGCAAAGTACATACAGATCTGAATGTCGTAGATCCATTGACTAAACCTCTTCCGCGAGCAAAACATGATCAACACCAGAACTCTATGGGTGTTCGATTCATCACAATGTAACTAGATTATTGACTCTAGTGCAAGTGGGAGACCGTTGGAAATATGCCCTAGAGGCAATAATAAAAGGATTATTATTATATTTCCTTGTTCATGATAATTGTCTTTTATTCATGCTATAATTGTATTATCCGGAAATCGTAATACACGTGTGAATACATAGACCACAACATGTCCCTAGTGAGCCTCTAGTTGACTAGCTCGTTGATCAACAGATAGTCATGGTTTCCTGACTATGGACATTGGATGTCATTGATAACGAGATCACATCATTAGGAGAATGATGTGATGGACAAGACCCAATCCTAAGCATAGCACAAGATCGTGTAGTTCGTTTGCTAGAGCTTTTCCAATGTCAAGTATCTTTTCCTTAGACCATGAGATCGTGTAACTCCCGGACACCGTAGGAGTGCTTCGGGTGTACCAAACGTCACAACGTAACTGGGTGACTATAAAGGTATACTACGGGTATCTCCGAAAGTGTCTGTTGGGTTGACATGGATCGAGACTGGGATTTGTCACTCCGTATGACGGAGAGGTATCTCTAGGCCCACTCGGTAATGCATCATCATAATGAGCTCAAAGTGACCAAGTGTCTGGTCACGGGATCATGCATTATGGTACGAGCAAAGTGACTTGCCCGTAACGAGATTGAACGAGGTATTGGGATACCGACGATCGAATCTCAGGCATGTAACATACCGATTGACAAAGGGAATTATATACAGGGTTGCTTGAATCCTCGACATCGTGGTTCATCCGATGAGATCATCGAGGAGCATGTGGGAGCCAACATGGGTATCCAGATCCCGTTGTTGGTTATTGGCCGGAGAGCCGTCTCGGTCATGTCTACGTGTCTCTCGAACCCGTAGGGTCTACACACTTAAGGTTCGGTGACGCTAGGGTTGTAGAGATATTAGTATGCAGCAAACCAAAAGTTGTTCGGAGTCCCAGATGAGATCTTGAACGTCACGAGGAGTTCCGGAATGGTATGGAGGTAAAGAATTATATATGGGAAGTCGAGTTTCGGCCATCGGGAAAGTTTCGGGGGTCACCGGTATTGTACCGGGACCACCGGAAGGGTCCTGGGGGTCCACCGGGTGGGGCCACCTATCCTGGAGGGCCCCATGGGCTGAAGTGGGAGGGGAACCAGCCCTTGGTGGGCTAGTGCGCCCCCTTGGGCCCCCCTGCGCCTAGGGTTGGGAACCCTAGGGGAGGGGGCGCCTCCACTTGCCTTTGGGGGCAAGGCACCCCCTTGGCCCCCCCTAGGAGATCCCATCTCCTAGGGCCGGCGCCCCCCTGGGGACCCTATATATAGAGGGGGGAGGGAGGGCAGCCAGACCCTTGCACTTGGCGCCTCCCTCCCCCTTGCTACACCTCTCTCTCCCGCAGACGCTTGGCGAAGCCCTGCCGGGATCCCTGCTGCATCCACCACCACGCCGTCGTGCTGCTGGATCTTCATCAACCTCTCCTTCCCCCTTGCTAGATCAAGAAGGAGGATACGTCACACTAACCGTACGTGTGTTGAACGCGGAGGTGCCGTCCGTTCGGTGCTAGGATCTCCGGTGATTTGGATCACGACGAGTACGACTCCCTCAACCCCGTTCTCTTGAACGCTTCCGCTCGATCTACAAGGGTATGTAGATGCAATCCTCTCTCTCGTTTCTAGATGAACTCATAGATTGATCTTGGTGAAACCATAGGAAATTTTTTGTTTTCTGCAATGTTCCCCAACACTCTCCCCTCCTCCAACCTATATGTACTAGAGGTTTTGGGCACTTTTGAATATACAAAATTTTGGAGCCTCCTCTAGTCCCTCTAGTTCTAATTCTAGTTGATCAATTAGAGCTTGACCTAGATCCTCTAATCCTCATAATTAGAAGCCCGTGTGGTTCTGATCTCCTCCCTCTAATTCTCCGGCGATGATCTAGACAGGAAGCGCTACCAGATCGTGAAGACCGTATGCTTGCAACCAAGTAGAGAGGTCATGCTTTCGGTCTTCTGTTTGAGGATCGTTCGAGGGAGGTTCACGAGATCGTCATCAATGGTTCAAGGGACTCCAAGTATGATCTACACCGGCTTGTCTGCTTCCCCTGCAACTTTGGAGTCGATAACGATGTTGATTCAAACCCTATATGCATCTTCCTATTATCCCCGGGTGTTCATAGGGCGTTTTTTTGTTTTCTACTATGTTTCCCTACAGTGGGATCATGGGAGGTTCTATGAGTAGATGCAAGTTTCGATCTAGATCACATGTGGATGTGAGTGTTTAATGTTCTTGCTATGCTTCCCTCGAGTGTTGCTTCGGTTCAGTTCATTGATGGCATGATGTAGCTTTGTATAAGGTGCTGACAATCGGTCGGCTCTGGCTATCGACGATCTGCTAACAGTTCCTTGGTCTTAATCATAGTCAAGAATAGTGAACCTTCATGTACACAAGAGGGTGATGAAGATGGATGATCTTCTAGGGGGTCATGCGTATTATACGAAGTTTAGTGTGGGGCTAGATATTTTTAATTAAGTCTCTTCCCTCACTCACCCCGAAAGTTAATCTAGCAACAAGAATTATCGCCTTTATTGTTCATGTAGGTATCTAGTGTTATCCGGAAACCGTAGCAACCTCGTAATTAAAATTTGCCAAACTGATTAGAGGACATCTAACTTGGTTTTGCAGGGTTGCATATGATGTGGTATAGGCTTCGTCATGATAGAGTTTATGTATGAGATGGTTATATGTTGTAATTTTAAGTGGCATGTGTGTCGCGACATGATGGCTCAAGCCACAAGATTTCCATGTTAATGTAAAATTCGTATAGTTAGTGTGACGCCCCCGATTCAATCGTACACTAATCATGCACGCAAATGTGTACGATCAAGATCAGGGACTCACGGGAAGATATCACAACACAACTCTACAAATAAAATAAGTCATACAAGCATCATAATACAAGCCAGGGGCCTCGAGGGCTCGAATACAAGTGCTCGATCATAGACGAGTCAGCGGAAGCGACAATATCTGAGAACAGACATAAGTTAAACAAGTTTGCCTTAAGAAGGCTAGCACAAACTGGGATACAGATCGAAAGAGGCGCAGGCCTCCTGCCTGGGATCCTCCTAACTACTCCAGGTCGTCGTCAGCGGGCAGCACGTAGTAGTAGGCACCTCCGGTGTAGTAGGGGTCGTCATCGACGGTGGCGTCTGGCTCCTGGACTCCAGCATCTGGTTGCGACAACCAGAAAGAAAGGAAAGGGGGAAAAGGGGGGAGAAAGCAACCGTGAGTACTCATCCAAAGTACTCGCAAGCAAGGAACTACACTACATATGCATGGGTATATGTGTAAGGAGGCCATATCAGTGGACTGAACTGCAGAATGCCAGAATAAGAGGGGGATAACTAATCCTGTCGAAGACTACGCTTCTGGTCACCTTCGTCTTGCAACAGGCAGAAGAGGGTAGGTCGACGTCCTCCAAGTAGCATCTCCAAGTAACATCTCATAGCATAATCCTACCCGGCGATCCCCTCCTCATATCCCTGAGGTAGAGCGACCACCGGTTGTATCTGGCACTTGGAAGGGTGTGTTTTATTAAGTATCCGGTTCTAGTTGTCATAAGGTCAAGGTACAACTCCAAGCCGTCCTGTTACCGAAGATCACGGCTATTCGAATAGATTAACTTCCCTGCAGGGGTGCACCACATAGCCCAACACGCTCGATCCCATTTGGCCGGACACACTTTCCTGGGTCATGCCCGGCCTCGGAAGATCAACACGTCGCAGCCCCACCTAGGCAAAACAGAGAGGTCAGCACGCCGGTCTAAACCTAAGTGCGCAGGGGTCTGGGCCCATCGCCCTGAGCACACCTGCACGTTGCGTGGGCGGCCGAAAGCAGACCTAGCCTAGTGGCGTTCCAGTCCAATTCGGCGCGCGCCGCTCCGTCGCTGACGTCTGAAGTGCTTCGGCTGATACCACGACGTCGGGATACCCATAACTACTCCCACGTAGATGGTTAGTGCGTATAGGCTCGTAGCCAGACTCAGATCAAATACCAAGATCTCGTTAAGCGTGTTAAGTATCCGCGAACGCCGAACAGGGCCAGGCCCACCTGTCTCCTAGGTGGTCTCAACCTGCCCTGTCGCTCCGCCACAAAGATCCACACAGAGGGCCGTCGGGACAAAGGTCCTTTCAGCCCCCAATCCGTGAATCACTCGCGGGTACTCTTCGAGCTGACCCGACTTTAGTCACCATCTGTATAGTATGTATGTATGTATAATATATACCCGTGATCACCTCCCAGGTGATCACGGCCCGATAGTATAGCAAGGCAGACTGACAAGAATGTAGGGCCAATGATGATAAACTAGCATCCTATACTAAGCATTTAGGATTGCAGGTAAGGTATCAACAGGTGTAGCAACAATGTCAGGCTATGCATCAGAATAGGATCAACGGAAAGCAGTAACATGCTACACTACTCTAATGCAAGCAGTATAGAGAAGAATAGGCGATATCTGGTGATCAAGGGGGGGGGCTTGCCTGGTTGCTCTGGCAAGAGAGAGGGGTCGTCAACTCCGTAGTCGAACTGGGCAGCAGCAGCGTCGGTCTCGTAGTCTACCGGAGAGAAGAGGGGGAAGAAACAATGAATACCAAGTAAACAGATGCATATCGATGCATGACATGTCAAGAAGCGATGCTAGGCGTGCCCTAACGTGGTATGAGGTGGTACCGGTTAAGGGGGGAAACATCCGGGAAGTATTCCCGGTGTTTCGCGTTTTCGGGCAGAGGAGCCGGAGGGGGAAAGTTGCGGGTTCGATAGGTTAGGGGGGTGTGGTGGACGAACGGACTGCGTATCCGGAATCGTCTCGTCGTTCTGAGCAACTTTCATGTTGAAAATATTTTAATCCGGATTACGGATTAAAAGATATGATTTTTAAAAGATTTTATTAATTTCAGGAATTTAATTAATTATTTAATTAATTTCGAAAATGCTTTTATGACATCAGCATGATGTCATGCTGACATCATCAGTCAACAGGGTTGACCGAGTCAACCTGACATGTGGGTCCAGTGGGACCCACCTGTCATTCCCTATTTAGGTTAATTAGGGTTTAGGTTAATTAGTTAGCTTAATTAACTGTTTAGTTTAATTTGTGATTAGGTTAATCTAATCAGGATTAATTAACTTAATTAATTACTTGATTAATTAATTAATATTTTAATTATTTTAGTTATTATTCATTTATTTATTTATTTTATTTTTTTTATATATTATTTTTAATTCCTTTTTTTTAACAAAATGTTCTGGGGCTGGGGCCCGCTAGTCAGTGGCCCAGAGGGCATCGGACCCCACCCGGCAGTGGCCCAGGAGGCCGACCGGGCGCGGGTGCGGGCGCTCGCCCGAACGGGCGTGGGCGCTGCGGGCGCAGCCCAGCAAGGCGTCGCGGGGCGCCGGTGGCGACGGCGAGGTCATGGCCGGAGCGGGGCGCAGCGTGGCCGTGGCCTGAGCGGGACGGCGCGGGCCGGGGTTCCCGGGGGGGGGCGCTCGCGCGAGGCCGAGGCAAGGGAGCAGCACGGGGAAGCGGGGAGGGGCCGGCGTCGCCGGAGGGAGAGGAGGCCGGGGGTGCGGTCGCGCACCGGGCGCGGACGGCGAGCCGCGCGGGCGGGAAGAACCGGGACGAGGCCCGTGCGAGGGGGGCGGCGCGGCCGTGCGGGGCCGCGGCTGTGGCCGCGTGGGCGCGTGCGGGCGCCGCCGAGGTGCGGGCGTGCCGGAGCCCGGACGGCGCGGTGAGTGAGCGAGGGGGAGAGGGGAGGGGTCGGGGACGGGACGGCCCGGCGCGGCACGGGCGACGGTGGCGCCGGAGCACGTCGAGCGGCGACGGCCGAGGCGACCTAGGGGGAGAGGGGGAGCGAAGGGGGGAGCTCACGGGGGGGGAGGGGCACGTAGGGTCTAAGCAGCGTGCTCGGGGGCGGCCGGAGAAGACCGGCGAGGAGGAGGGCGAGGAAGCGGCGCTCGACGGCGATGTGGTCCCGGCGAGGTGGGAGACGGGGACGGATCCAAGGCGATGAGGGGGGCGTCGGGCGTGCGGCGAGGGGGGGCGCCGGCGTCCTGAGTGGCCGGTCGGGGAGGGGTCGGGGAAGGACGGGGCGGCGTCGGGTGGGGGTGGGGCGCCGGCGTCGGGGTCGACGGGATCGGGGCCGATCCCGATCCGGATCGGTGGGGGGGGGAAGAAGGGGATCGAGGGGGGAGTGGGGGCGGTTAGGGTTTCGGTCGGGTGGACCGGGGCGGTAAGTAGGCTGGGGCGCGGGGTGCGGCTGGGCCGGCCTGGCGGCCCGATGGTCTGCTGGGCCGTGGCCCAGCGAGGGGGGGGGGTTCTTCTTCTTTCTTTTTTTTTGTTTTCTTGTTTCCTGTTTTCCTTTTCTTTTTTTTTTTTCTATTTTATTCTTTTAACTTTTGTTTTATAAAATATAAATACAACTCCTAAATTAATGTTATAATTTATTCTACTGCCCCAAAAAGTTTGACACCTAATAAAAATAGTTTGCATTATTATTAATTATAAAAGGCATTTAATTAATTGTCACAGCTGTTGTTTTAATTACTCTAGAGCCTTTAACATATCATAAAATTGTGGTTTCTCCACAATAATTACCTGTGCATTATTTTGTTCACTCCGAACATTTTAGTTTTAAAATTTTAAGACTTTTATTGTTTGCCTGATTTTGAACTTGAATTTGAATCGGTTTCGAACTAACTCGAGATTAGCAACTATAATTGAGGTGACGTGGCATCATTAGCAGAGGAGCACTGTAGCTTAATTACCCGGGCGTCACAATTCTCCTCCACTACAAGAAATCTCGTCCCGAGATTTAAGCGGTGGAGTAAGGGGCGAAGGTGTTGGTAGCGAAAAACCTAACGAGTCTTCTCGGTCTTGGCTTCCCTTTCGAAGAGGTTGATCCATTACCTTGACATCATCATTTCTCTGCTACAGGTCATCATGGTGATGCCGCCCTTTTCTCGGGAACTCCAACGTACTTACGAAAAGGATATGGGGGGAAGACTCGGGAAGGGCGGGCCTTACCAGGTTGACTATCTGGTACATAACTCAGGGAATGGGGTAGGAAGTAACCCTCGAATTGAACTTAAGAAAATATCGAGAGCAAGTAAGGAGGTACCATGAGAAGTTTCAAGCGGATAGGCAATCGTTCGTTGCCTAAAACAGAGTGTGAAGGGGGTTCAAAACAACGGAAATAAGTATTGTGTTTAATACCAGAATTGAGGATCACACGGAAGGTGGCTCGTGAATTACATACGAAGCCAAGCGTGAGGAATAACTTTGGCCACAGGGTGTACAAGAGAGTCAGGTTTCGATCCTGTGAAACTGTGGGTTATGGGCCCACCATGTGGTTCTTTTTTTTATATATATAATAGGAGTAGTGACATCTTGCACGGTCATGATAGCAAGGCATGGCAGGGAGTACCATGTCAGCTATGTCGGCAACAACGTTGGTACCAAGGGCGAGGGACGAAGAGAACCATTTTCCTGCTCGTTGAAACGAGGCGGACCAATAGGCAAGGTTCCCGTCCATCGGTGGTTACCGGAATGTCATCATCAATAGTAACAAGGTCCTACTGACAGAGTTGTACATCGAGGTATATACATAAGCAGGAGAATATTACTGCTTAGATCCTATAGATCACAAGAAAGGTTAAACCAACAATGGAAGGAAAATATGATCATCAGATTAAACAGAACAATGGAAAGGAAAATGTGTTTAAACACATATTTCAGGGGTATACCCTTCCTAATGACAAGCAGAGCATGATATCCATGACAGGCTATAAAGTAGAAAACCATTTAGGTAAGGGGGAAGGAATCTCATGATATTACCCATACAACGGTGTTAGGATAAGTGATAAATAGAATTTAGCATCGTGCTTCAAATGTTCCTGTTGAAGATCGGAGTACCATTGACATGCTTCGAGATAGCATTGACATGGTCTTCAGGTGAAGATCAGACTTTAGAAATACGAAGGATCCATCAGGAATAACTTGTAGAATAAGTCTTACAGTTTCCTCATGGGCGAATGGATAACCTTGCTGAAAAGGAATCTATAATGATAGGTCCTCCAGCCGGGGGGGGGGTGCTAGGCATGACATCATGTTACCGGGTCATCAAAGGATCAACTTCATGACTCTTGGAAAATTGTCCCAACCATCATATCTGATGGAGATTCAGATATGAGGGGTGTCAGGATACCTCAGGCTCAGGATGCCTGAGAAGAAAGGTGCAACACAAATTGACGGGATGACACTGTAAGATTCTCGGGAAATGAACTAAGAAGTGATTTCCGTTAACAAGAGTTCATCATTAACCCAAGGAGAGGATGATGAGGTGGCTGATGGACTCAGCGACAATTCACCAAGATTCCCAAAGATGGATTCCCACCATTAAGTGAACAAGGAGATAACATTTGTCAGATCAACTGATATAAGGAAGTATGCTCGAGGAAAACATACACAATTAAACATTGGTTGAAGGGTGCGCCCGAAGTACGGGTTGGGTTGCACGACCAATGTTAGAATGGTGATTCAATTAGCGAAGGACTTAGAATGAACTATCGCCCATTCACTTCAAAGCAATAAGGTTGCTAGGAGTTTAGAATTCACACGTCATAGCTCCAATGTCGGTATTCCGGTTGAAAACAATACGAGGACCAAGGAATGAACGAAGATGGCAAGTAGTATTATGATATCAAGAATTATTTAGAGGTGGTGAAATTCTCACCGCATTCTTGCCAAAAAGAGATGGTAATACTTCCGAGGTAAGGAAGATCAACGGCTGGGTAGCAGTGATCTCAAGGTTTACACAAAACACGAACAAGTTGTGTTGAACGGAAGGTAATAAAGTGGTCGATGAGAACAGGAATCATCGAGGGGCAAGGATGGTATTACCCATCATGAATTCAATTGAATTCCTGGAAGAGCTCATAAGGTTGATGATGATCACGACACAATTGTCGAGAGATTTCATGCAGATGTAGTCAATCAGCGACGACATCAAGTCAAAGGAATGATGAGCAAGAGGTTATTGGAACCACAGTTACGACACAAACTCGAAACCAAGCTTGTTGTTCAAGGCGAAATGATATGACGATGAGGATCGACGTAAGGTTAGTTCATCGTCGAAAATTGTGCTCCAAGAAGGACCGGGTAGCACAGTTAAAATTAGCTCGATAATGATATAGCCGATCAGGCTAGGAATGACTTGAAGGATTAATAAATTTGTAAGCAGTGATGGGTTCAAATACTTGTTGAATCGCAATGCGAACTCGATTCAGTTATCGGTGTCTTTGAGTGTTTAATAACTCAGAGCCCGCGAAAAATTGGAATCAGTGGGAAGGTAGCACTTGATGAAGAACTCATAAGGAGTTATGCAGTTCCATGATAATCTCGAGATACCATGGGGTAATACTCGACGACAGATCAAAGTAGAGGTTGTACCGGGGTATTGCTCCACAGAAGACAAGTGCTTACACTTGCATCGAAAATGGTATTTAAAGGAGAACATGGTCGGAACCACGATTCTAAAAGGCCATACTCCAGATACAAGATGAACTTATATCAAGGGAATAATTAATTTTAAAAGAAGCTTCGATGAGAAGATGTACATCGGGTCCATGGGCATGAACACAAAGTTCAAGGTCGACTCCCACTTCTCCAATGCATAACCTTTCATCCACTTCTCGCGTTCGATTAAGTTGCAGTGTTGAAATTTTATCTGGCGAAGCACCAGAAGAGTATGACTCGTGAAAACTTTCGGGTTCACACGGTTTAGAGAAGGCATATGTTCAACCCATAGGGGCTTCTTAGAAGCATATACCACAAGTTTCAAGAGTAAATAACACAAGCCCGAAAGCAGAGCATGGTTGGCCAAGCAGAGGATACAACTTAACAAAGGCATTATGTATCGGAGAAAGAACTCACAAAGTGATTAATTATGAAGGACACTGTCGGGTAATAATCCAACAGTGGATACGGCGATCCAAAATGGGGCTGATATGAGTATCGATACCCAATCAGAGGAAGAAAGATTGCAAATGCATCGGTTTATAGAACATCTGAATAGTTCAACGCTTAATTAGCGAAGTAATTATGATTTTCAAATCGAGGGATCAGGAGCAAATGCTCTGATCAAGGATGGATAAGCTGAATAGACTTAGGGGTACAATCGACGACAATTGGATTGGTCGAGAACCAATTCCAGTTAAAAGAATGGCAGCTCAGCCGGAAAAGTAACTTATAAGGATCAGAGATGATTGCGTGTATTCGCAAACATATTGAGTCAACAGACTCAAAAAGATAATGACAAGGAATGTCAATAAGACTACGAGAGTTATGGGATTAATCCATAATGCAAGCAAGCAAGAATTTCAAGAGCCAAAGGCTCCAGAGGATTTTCGGAAGATCGAATATTATTTTGAAGACTTTTGTGAAACACATGAACAACTGGGGATAAGCGGATACTCGAGAAGTGCGAGAATTATCCATAGGGGTATTCAGGTGACAAGGAATTGCAAGACAGTAGGCACAAGATATTCTCGGATCAATAGAGAGAATTACGGGGTATCTTGTAATAACAAGATCAACTGGGAATAAAAGTAAGAACGTCAAGTGTATGTATTTATCCATAGGGATATTTCGATGGTAGGGAATTGCAAAAGCAACGGACACAAAGTCTCAAAAGAGTTTCGGCGAGTAACTTCGAAATCTTCTGGTGCAGTCGGCGATCACCTGGACTGAAGGGGCTCTCCGGGAGAAAGTATTTTCGAGAACCTAAAGTCAGATTTTAGTAGAAATCGTTTAACCCGAGTAGAAGAGAGTTCAGAGTCCCAGAGTAAAGGTCGAGGAGTAAAAGATCCTACTACCACCCAATGGCGACGTGGGCCCATGGGCCGCACAGCCATGTTAGTAAAAGTTTTGTAAAGTCTAGACTCGACTTCGGCCAAGGAGTTGGAAGGGGGATTCCTACAGGCAGTCGGCTCTGATACCAACTTGTGACGCCCCCGATTCAATCGTACACTAATCATGCACGCAAATGTGTACGATCAAGATCAGGGACTCACGGGAAGATATCACAACACAACTCTACAAATAAAATAAGTCATACAAGCATCATAATACAAGCCAGGGGCCTCGAGGGCTCGAATACAAGTGCTCGATCATAGACGAGTCAGCGGAAGCGACAATATCTGAGTACAGACATAAGTTAAACAAGTTGCCTTAAGAAGGCTAGCACAAACTGGGATACAGATCGAAAGAGGCGCAGGCCTCCTGCCTGGGATCCTCCTAACTACTCCAGGTCGTCGTCAGCGGGCAGCACGTAGTAGTAGGCACCTCCGGTGTAGTAGGGGTCGTCATCGACGGTGGCGTCTGGCTCCTGGACTCCAGCATCTGGTTGCGACAACCAGAAAGAAAGGAAAGGGGGAAAAGGGGGGAGAAAGCAACCGTGAGTACTCATCCAAAGTACTCGCAAGCAAGGAACTACACTACATATGCATGGGTATATGTGTAAGGAGGCCATATCAGTGGACTGAACTGCAGAATGCCAGAATAAGAGGGGGATAACTAATCCTGTCGAAGACTACGCTTCTGGTCACCTTCGTCTTGCAACAGGCAGAAGAGGGTAGGTCGACGTCCTCCAAGTAGCATCTCCAAGTAACATCTCATAGCATAATCCTACCCGGCGATCCCCTCCTCATATCCCTGAGGTAGAGCGACCACCGGTTGTATCTGGCACTTGGAAGGGTGTGTTTTATTAAGTATCCGGTTCTAGTTGTCATAAGGTCAAGGTACAACTCCAAGCCGTCCTGTTACCGAAGATCACGGCTATTCGAATAGATTAACTTCCCTGCAGGGGTGCACCACATAGCCCAACACGCTCGATCCCATTTGGCCGGACACACTTTCCTGGGTCATGCCCGGCCTCGGAAGATCAACACGTCGCAGCCCCACCTAGGCAAAACAGAGAGGCCAGCACGCCGGTCTAAACCTAAGTGCGCAGGGGTCTGGGCCCATCGCCCTGAGCACACCTGCACGTTGCGTGGGCGGCCGAAAGCAGACCTAGCCTAGTGGCGTTCCAGTCCAATTCGGCGCGCGCCGCTCCGTCGCTGACGTCTGAAGTGCTTCGGCTGATACCACGACGTCGGGATACCCATAACTACTCCCACGTAGATGGTTAGTGCGTATAGGCTCGTAGCCAGACTCAGATCAAATACCAAGATCTCGTTAAGCGTGTTAAGTATCCGCGAACGCCGAACAGGGCCAGGCCCACCTGTCTCCTAGGTGGTCTCAACCTGCCCTGTCGCTCCGCCACAAAGATCCACACAGAGGGCCGTCGGGACAAAGGTCCTTTCAGCCCCCAATCCGTGAATCACTCGCGGGTACTCTTCGAGCTGACCCGACTTTAGTCACCATCTGTATAGTATGTATGTATGTATAATATATACCCGTGATCACCTCCCAGGTGATCACGGCCCGATAGTATAGCAAGGCAGACTGACAAGAATGTAGGGCCAATGATGATAAACTAGCATCCTATACTAAGCATTTAGGATTGCAGGTAAGGTATCAACAGGTGTAGCAACAATGTCAGGCTATGCATCAGAATAGGATCAACGGAAAGCAGTAACATGCTACACTACTCTAATGCAAGCAGTATAGAGAAGAATAGGCGATATCTGGTGATCAAGGGGGGGGGCTTGCCTGGTTGCTCTGGCAAGAGAGAGGGGTCGTCAACTCCGTAGTCCAACTGGGCAGCAGCAGCGTCGGTCTCGTAGTCTACCGGAGAGAAGAGGGAGAAGAAACAATGAATACCAAGTAAACAGATGCATATCGATGCATGACATGTCAAGAAGCGATGCTAGGCGTGCCCTAACGTGGTATGAGGTGGTACCGGTTAAGGGGGGAAACATCCGGGAAGTATTCCCGGTGTTTCGCGTTTTCGGGCAGAGGAGCCGGAGGGGGGAAAGTTGCGGGTTCGATAGGTTAGGGGGGTGTGGTGGACGAACGGACTGCGTATCCGGAATCGTCTCGTCGTTCTGAGCAACTTTCATGTTGAAAATATTTTAATCCGGATTACGGATTAAAAGATATGATTTTTAAAAGATTTTATTAATTTCAGGAATTTAATTAATTATTTAATTAATTTCGAAAATGCTTTTATGACATCAGCATGATGTCATGCTGACATCATCAGTCAACAGGGTTGACCGAGTCAACCTGACATGTGGGTCCAGTGGGACCCACCTGTCATTCCCTATTTAGGTTAATTAGGGTTTAGGTTAATTAGTTAGCTTAATTAACTGTTTAGTTTAATTTGTGATTAGGTTAATCTAATCAGGATTAATTAACTTAATTAATTACTTGATTAATTAATTAATTTTAATTATTTAGTTATTATTATTTATTTATTATTTATTTTTTTATATATTATTTTTATTCCTTTTTTTTTAAAACGTTTCTGGGGCTGGGGCCCGCTAGTCAGTGGCCCAGAGGGCATCGGACCCCACCCGGCAGTGGCCCAGGAGGCCGACCGGGCGCGGGTGCGGGCGCTCGCCCGAACGGGCGTGGGCGCTGCGGGCGCAGCCCAGCAAGGCGTCGCGGGGCGCCGGTGGCGACGGCGAGGTCATGGCCGGAGCGGGGCGCAGCGTGGCCGTGGCCTGAGCGGGACGGCGCGGGCCGGGGTTCCCGGGGGGGGGCGCTCGCGCGAGGCCGAGGCAAGGGAGCAGCACGGGGAAGCGGGGAGGGGCCGGCGTCGCCGGAGGGAGAGGAGGCCGGGGGTGCGGTCGCGCACCGGGCGCGGACGGCGAGCCGCGCGGGCGGGAAGAACCGGGACGAGGCCCGTGCGAGGGGGGCGGCGCGGCCGTGCGGGGCCGCGGCTGTGGCCGCGTGGGCGCGTGCGGGCGCCGCCGAGGTGCGGGCGTGCCGGAGCCCGGACGGCGCGGTGAGTGAGCGAGGGGGAGAGGGGAGGGGTCGGGGACGGGACGGCCCGGCGCGGCACGGGCGACGGTGGCGCCGGAGCACGTCGAGCGGCGACGGCCGAGGCGACCTAGGGGGAGAGGGGGAGCGAAGGGGGGAGCTCACGGGGGGGGAGGGGCACGTAGGGTCTAAGCAGCGTGCTCGGGGGCGGCCGGAGAAGACCGGCGAGGAGGAGGGCGAGGAAGCGGCGCTCGACGGCGATGTGGTCCCGGCGAGGTGGGAGACGGGGACGGATCCAAGGCGATGAGGGGGGCGTCGGGCGTGCGGCGAGGGGGGGCGCCGGCGTCCTGAGTGGCCGGTCGGGGAGGGGTCGGGGAAGGACGGGGCGGCGTCGGGTGGGGGTGGGGCGCCGGCGTCGGGGTCGACGGGATCGGGGCCGATCCCGATCCGGATCGGTGGGGGGGGAAGAAGGGGATCGAGGGGGGAGTGGGGGCGGTTAGGGTTTCGGTCGGGTGGACCGGGGCGGTAAGTAGGCTGGGGCGCGGGGTGCGGCTGGGCCGGCCTGGCGGCCCGATGGTCTGCTGGGCCGTGGCCCAGCGAGGGGGGGGGTTCTTCTTCTTTCTTTTTTTTTGTTTTCTTGTTTCCTGTTTTCCTTTTCTTTTATTTTTTTTTTCTATTTTATTCTTTTAACTTTTGTTTTATAAAATATAAATACAACTCCTAAATTAATGTTATAATTTATTCTACTGCCCCAAAAAGTTTGACACCTAATAAAAAATAGTTTGCATTATTATTAATTATAAAAGGCATTTAATTAATTGTCACAGCTGTTGTTTTAATTACTCTAGAGCCTTTAACATATCATAAAATTGTGGTTTCTCCACAATAATTACCTGTGCATTATTTTGTTCACTCCGAACATTTTAGTTTTAAAATTTTAAGACTTTTATTGTTTGCCTGATTTTGAACTTGAATTTGAATCGGTTTCGAACTAACTCGAGATTAGCAACTATAATTGAGGTGACGTGGCATCATTAGCAGAGGAGCACTGTAGCTTAATTACCCGGGCGTCACAGTTAGCCCACATGTTACAAGTGATGGTGGCATATGTACACAGAGGACCCCAGCATGGAGAAAGCTGTACTAGGCGCGGGATGAGGAGTGATACATACCAAACGTATATACTTTTCCAAACACTTTTGCTCTTGTTTTGGACTCTAATTTGCATGATTTGAATGGAACTAATCTAGACTGGCGCCGTTTTCAGTAGAATTAACATGGTGTTGTGCAGAAATAAAAGTTCTCAGATTGAGCTGAAAATTTACGGAGATTATTTCCATAATGTGTGAAAATATTTGCAAAGAGAACTACTGGAGGGGGCCACCTAGGAGCCACAAGATTAGGGGGTGCGCCCTGTGAGCTTGTGGGCCCCTCGAGCCTACGATTGCCCTAATTCCAACTCCATAAATTCCATTTCAAGGAGAAAAAATTTAGAGAGAAGGGATTATCGCGTTTTATGACACTTAGCCGTCGCCATCACCTCCCGTTCTTCATCAGGAGGGATGATCTGGAGTCCGTTCTGGGCTCCGGAGGGTGGAACTCGTCGTTGTTGTCATCATCAACCCTTCTCCATCAACAATTCCATGATGCTCACCACCGGGAATGAGTAATTCCTTCATAGGATTGCTAGACGGTGATGGAGTTGGATGAGATTTGTCATCTAATCGAGTCAATTTGCTAGGGCTTGATCCCTAGTATCCACTATGTTCTAAGATTGATGTTGCTATGACTTCGCTATGCTTAATGCTTGTCTCTAGGGCCCGAGTGCCATGATTTCAGATCTGAACCTTCTATGTTTTCATGAATATATTTGAGTTATTGATCCTATCTGCTAGTTATATGCATCTGTTATTGTCCTGACCCGTAGACCCCAAAGTGACAATAGTGGTACTCTCCGGGGATGACTGTAATTCAAGGAGTTCATGTATTCACCATGAGTTAATGCTTTGTTTCAGTTCTCTATTAAAAGGAGGCCTTAATATCCTTAGTTTCCTTATGGACCCCGCTGCCACGGGAGGGTAGGACAAAAGATGTCATGCAAGTTCTTATTATAAGCACGTATGATACATAATACATGCTTACATTATATTGATGAATTGGAGCTATTGTGTATCGCTCTAGGTTGTGACTGTTATATGATGAATATCATCCAACACAAATATCCATCGCTGATCCAATGCCTACGCTTTTCTCATATTGGTCTTTGGTAAGTTACTTTTGTTGGGAAACATAGTAGAAAACAAAAAAAATCACCCTACGAACACCCAGGAACAATATGAAGATGCATATCGGGTTTGGATCAACGATCATTACCGACTATGGAGTGTAGCAAAAGTAGACGAGTCGTTGTAGATCGTAGTTGGAGTACCTCGAATGTCTATGATGATCACGCGAACCACCCTCAAATGATCCCTCGAACGGAAGACCGAAAGAACGACCTCTCTAGTTGGTTGCAAGCGTACGGTCTTCACGATCCGGCAGTGCTTCGCCGTCCAGAGCTAATCGTCGCCGGAGACTTAGAGGGAGGAGAGTAGAACCACACGGGGCTTCTAATTATGAGGATTAGAGGTAGCTAGAGTTAGCTCTAATTAGTCAAATAGGACCAACTAAAACTAGAAGTAGATCAACTAGAGAAGGCTCCAAAACTTGTGTATCAAAAGGGTAGAAATTCTCTAGTATATATAGGTTAGAGGGGAGAGGGAGGGCTGCCACCAAGGAGGAAGGATTCCTCCTTGGTGCGCCGAACTATGGAGGGAAGGAGGAATCCTTCCCCCACCTCAATTCGGCCTCCCTCAAGAGGGAAAGGGGCGCCTCCCCTAGTGGGCCTTGGTGGGCCAATTCCTTCTCTACCACTTGGCCTTTTTAGGCCCGTTTGATGTGGACATATCTACCATATATACATCTACAACTATTACGTGAGACATCGCTAACATAGTTGCGCCTTCGTCTACAACTAGAGCGTGTACTAGACAAATAAATGGCTAGGTACTATCACTTTTTTGTACATGCGAATTAACTAAAGAGATTATGCTGTTACAATCATTTCCCTATTTATTTGTACGTGGGAATAAAGGAATCAGAAAAACAATTAAAGAGGAGCAAAACTCCTTGCATGCATGCGATCTATTCTTGCATGCATGGCCTCCACCATCGAGCCATCCATCACATCCATCATGCATGAGGTGCAAGCAGTCAGCGCCGCAAGAGACAGACAATTTTGTTTTGGCTACATGGAAAAATATGATTAACGTGTTGGGTCTGAAGATTTACACCTGAACGGGGCGACCGAAGGAAAGTTCACCGTCATACATTGTCCAGTCTTCGTACGCCCTGCATCCCGTGGCACAGCGGACAACCTAGTCACACCATCGACCTTTAATAAATAGCTAGTTTAGGTTAGGATTTAGACTTAGGTTTTGTTTAAAGAAGTTTAGCTATTGCTAGTTTTATTTGTCTTCGCTTGTAGCGGCTAGTGCGATCGTCAAGACATCCTATTGAAACTCCATCTTGTGAGATTTATTCCATCTAGCACACTCGTAATTTTGAGATTGCTTAGCTATTATTTTCTTGCATGTTCTTCGGTTTGCTTGCATGAAAAATCCTTCGTTGATAGGTCGATCGCGTCATTGGCTCAGTCGATGACGTCGTGGAGTTGGTTCAGCAAATGCCATGGATATCAGTCGTGTATGGTTTTCCCTATACGGTTGGTAGCCGGATCGTGAGGGTCAAGTCCCACCAAAAAATCGTAGTTATCTCCCTCTCATCGAAAGATCAGGCCCAGTGCACATCAAGTGGTATCAATTTTCAGGTTCATTGAAGAGAGATCTACAGTTTTATTAGATTAGATTATTTTTCAGTTTTACAATCCACAAGCCAAAGAAAATTAGATTCGTTCATCTATCACGCCTACCATTTTAGCCTTTAGCAATTTTCGCATATAATATTTGTGTATTTAAATTTTTGGTTGCATTCATCTAATAATAGTACCGGTCTAGATTAGTCTGAGAGAAAATTATCTACTAGATCGAAATTTGTTTTTGTCCACTATATTTTCCGCCACTCCAGTCCATCCACATTGCACCGCGTACCTCTGCCAAGTTTATGTGATCCTCGGTATTTATACCTCTGCCAAGTTTACGTGATCCTCAGTATTTATTTATCCCGCGTTGTCCGCCCTTTTCGTCTTTGTTCAGTTCCGCACACGCGCCTGAGTTTGGTGCACTTGTACCCACGTCCCATCCACCTTAAAAATTGTTCATGTGCTGCCGCGTGCACACCCCAGCCTTCCGTCACATCTCGTTTCCATGAAGTTAGCCATCCATCATTACTTGTTTAGTGTCACCACTAGTACCACACATCTCATCACTTGGGCATTGATTTTCTTTTGGATGGTTTGCTTTTCTCATCTCTCTAGTAGTACATACGTTTCTGTAAACATTTCTCTTCTTTGTTTACTAGTAGCCGGCTTGTAAAAAAACAAAAAAAGAAAAAAAAAAGAAAAAAGAGAAAAAAAAGCAAGAAAAATAGAAGTTACGGCCGGTTACCATCTTTTGGAATACCTGTCCAGAACCTTCACTTTGATTAGATATGTAGTATTTGCTGAACATTTTCTGCTCTTGGCTACTCTACATTGCCCCCTCACTTATATCTAGCTACTTAGAGCTATCATATTTTCACCGGCTTCCACTCATTTTATTCACTTATATCTAGCTTCTTACTAGTCGACTGCCAACACTAGTTAGGAGTTTGAGCAATTGTTCAACTTGCATTGCTTTTTGCTGAATTGTACCACTGATATTGTGAGTTGAGAAGCCTTTGCCAAGCTCCATTTTTTCTTACCAATAAGTACATGTACCGCCTCTACTGATTCCTCATTATCCCTCCATCCAATCTTCATCGGTAGTTTGAAGCCAACACCAACGCGTCGATTACCACTTGTTGCATTGGTAAGAGCAAGTAAGAATTTGACACTAAGCTTGAGTGTGAGCGAATTTTCTCCACCACGTCCTACTAGTTTGATAGGAATTATACACTGTGTATTTTTTCCCTCTTTCACTAACAATGGCACAGGATCAACCCACACTTGAGGGCCTCACAGCGGATGTGAAAGTCACCAGTGAGCGTCTCGCCCAACTTAAGGGTGCTCAGATTGTGGCCGAAGAGAGGCTCAAGGCCATAGAGGATGTATAAGGTGTTGCCAACACATATTTACAGGACATCTTGTCATGTCTGGGTGGGTTGCAGATAGCACCTCACGTCAACAACGTTGCTCCTCACAATTCCACGGGAGTCGCCGCTATTTCACAAGCTCGACGCGTGTCCGTGGGTCATCCACAACACCCAGCTAGTGCCACTGATGCTGCCACCATAAACTAGCACCAACAAATTTCTCCCCGCGTCACCGAGGAACATGGGGACAACTACGATGATTATTCCAGTGACGCCGAAGACGACCAGATGGTCAACCACCACAATGACCGTGCTCATCAACAACTGCGTTTCAACCGCCACGGTATGGCACGAGGTAGACACCGGTATGATGTTCGAGATTATGACCACTCTAGTGCTAAAATTAAATATACTATGCATGCTTTCAATAGTAAATATAATCCAGATGTTAATCTTGACAGGAAACTTTCTGTTGAACAAAAATTTGCAATGTCATGATATTCCTGAGAACCAAAGAGTTTGGGCAGCCACTAGTGAATTTACAAGCTTTGCTTCTATTTGGTGGAGTGAGTATTGCCGTGTTAATGTGAACAATATACCTTGCTACTTGGGATGCTTTAAAATGAGCTATGTGACAATGTTATATTCCTTCATATTATGCTCGTGATAAACTAAATGAATTGCGGCGTTTAAAACAAGGTAGTAGTTCGGTAGAGGATCATTATCAAGAATTGCAAACTGGGTTAATGCGATGTGGATTAATTGGCACTGAAGATGCTATGATGGCTAGATTTTTAGGTGGTTTGAATTGTGATATTCAGGATATATTGGACTATAAGGAGTACAATTCTATTATTCACGTGTTTCATTTTGCTTGTAAAGCTGAAAGGGAAGTACAGGGATGACACAACAAGGGATGAGGTAATTTTTCTGCAGGTCGCCTCTCATCATGGACACCCTCTCCTACTATTTCGTTCACTACCGAGTCAACGCCACCTATCTTGAAAAATGGTGCAAACCCATCAAGTTCAAAATCAGCTCCACAATCATCCGAGGCTTCGGAAGCAATTTCTCCAGCACCCACTACTTCATCTAGACGCACAAGGGACATGAAGTCTCATATATGCAAAAGTGGCAGGCACTTGATGAAGGACTGCCCAAATAAACATACTTTCATTGTGTGAGAGGATGGTGAGTACTCCTCCGCTAGTGATTTGGATGAAGAGACACAAGCCATGCTTGCTACTAATCATGCAGGTGACACGGAGGAGCAAGAGGAGATACACATTAATGCTGATATGGCGGATAAATTCCCAAGCCTTGTAACCATGTGAGTACTTAGTGTCTAGGTGGGGCATGCTGAGATGCCTCAACGCCATAATTTTTTTCAAACTAAGTTTGTTGTCAAAGGACATTCCGTTCGTGTGATCATTGATGGTGGAAGCTGCAATAGATGGTAGAGAAACTTTGTCTCACCACTACAAGACACCTCCATCCATATTACATCCAGTGGTTCAATGACTGTGGTAAGCTGAAGGTAACACGTTGTGTGAGAGCCCATTTTACACTTGGTTCGTACCATGATTTTGTTGACTGTGATGTCGTTCCTATGAAAGCTTGTTCTTTATTGTTAGGTCGACCTTGGCAATATGATAGTAGTGTTACCCATCATGGTAGAACAAATTCGTATACTCTCGTGTTTGAAGGAAAAACCATTAACTTGCTTCCAATGACCCCCGATGAAATAATAAATGATGGGAGAAGTTAAATCAACGGATCATGCTATGCATAGTATGCTTGGGATCAATCTGAATTTTTTCCGTTGAGTGTCTCAACTTTTGAAGACTTTGTGTGGGATAAAATTTATCATGATGTTCAAAATGTTATGCCCCGACATGAGAAAGCTTTTAAAATTTTATCACATCCTCATGAGCTAACGCCTTTAGAACGGCCTACATATGTTGCATCTATTTTTGCTTTGCTCTATGATGTGTTCCAGATAGATGAAAGCCGAAGATGGCTTTGTTTTCAAGAAAGGGGGATGATGTGGAAATAGCTACCATATATACATCTACAACTATTACACGACACATCGCTAACATAGTTGCGCCTTCGTCTATGACTAGAGCGCGTGCGAGACAAATAAATGGCCATAATCGCTCTTTTGTACATGCGAATTAAATAAAGAGAATATGATGTTACACTCATTTCCCTATTTATTTGTATGCATTAATAAAGGAATTAGAAAAACAATTAAAGAGGAGCAACACTCCTTGCATGCATGCGATCTATTCTTTCATGCATGGCCTCCACCATCAAGCCATCCATCACATCCATCATGCATGAGGTACAAGCAGTCAGTGCCACAAGAGACGGACAATTTTGTTTTTGGCTACATGGGAAATTATGATTAACGTGTTGGGTCCGAAGACTTACACCAGGACGGGGCAACCGAAGGAAAGGTCACTGTGATACACTGTCCAGCCTTCGTATGGCCCTGCATCCCATGGCACAACAGACAACCTGGTCACACCTGCGACCTTTAATAAATAGCTAGTTTATGTTAGGATTTAGTCTTGGGTTTTGTTTAGAGAAGTTTAGCTATGTCTACTTTTATTTGTCTTCACTCGTAGTTGCTAGTGCGACCGTCAAGACATCCTATCAGAACCCCATCTTGTGAGATTTATTCCATCTAGAACATTCGCAATTTTGAGATTGCTTGGCTATTATTTTCTTCCATGTTCTTCGATTTGCTTGCATGAAAAATCCTTCGTGGATAGGTCGACCGCGTCGTTGGCTCGGTCAATAATGCCGTGGAGTTGGTTCATCGATTGCCGTGGATATCAGGGCGTGTACGGTTCTCCCTGTACAGTTGGTAGCTGGATCATGAGGGTCAAGTCCCACCCAAAAATCATAGTTATCTCCCTCTCATCGGAAGATCGGGCCCAGCGCACACCACCGTTGATATTAAATTAAACATATAAATCTTCTAAATACCTCTAGACCATTATATATATAATTTAACATCCCTAGAAACATTTTCGACCTATATATAATTTATCGGTAATACCCGATATTACCCGATACTCTCCGAAACCCTTTCGGTGACCCCGAAACGCTTCCGGATCCTCACAGAATTATTCTGAACATTTAGGAAACAATTACACAAATATATTCTCATTAATCCCGTACCACTAACACTCAGAAGATCGTGATTACCTTAATCTTGTGATCCGGTAGGTTCGCTAAATCATAGACATGAACGAAACCCCTTCGTTCAATGACCGATAGCAGAACTGTTGATATCCATACCGGTCCCTATGATTACACCAACAATATTCGAGTGAACCTTTGGTTATCATGTGATGTTCCCTTTGCTTCGCGATACTTTACAGAACCTGGTGTGCATCGGTATCCTCCTGAGTCATCACCATGCTCACTATACCGTTGCTCCCGTTACCAGTTTTGTTCTTATTTCTCGTTAACGTGTTCCAGCATCCACTTGACGTAGTCACATGTGTCTGGCCATATGATGATGGATGCCATCATAGGGAGAGGACCCTAAGAATATCTCTCCATAGTCGGAGGAGCAAATCTCACTCTCGAGCTATCCGGTCACTTGTCAAACTTTTTGGTGAGACTGAAAGTTGTCGTTATGATCACCTTGTTACAGATGACATTTGAGCAACCCCAAAGTCAACCATATGTTAGGAAGTGACCGAGATACTCTCATGGTATGAGGAACTAAAACACATGCTAACACTCTGTGTTATAACAGGTGATTTCAGATGGTATAATCACCAAGTATAACAGACAAGTATTGGGTCGATTCAATATGATCGTTTTTCTAACGTCATACCCTCAATGTTGTTTTAGGACTATCGTTACACTTAATATTATTCTAAGATTTGGAAAACGTGATTACCAACAACACTTGAGCCAGTCTTAGAGGCGAGACCAGGAACCTATTGTTTACGGTTTATCATTTCACTCATGCATATGAGTTTTCTACTGAATTGCATATTCCAGGATCATAGCAGTTATAGAATAAAATAGAAACACTTAATTATGATTAATGGAAATATAATAATACAATATTACTGCCTCTAGGGCATATTTCCAATAGTCTCCCACTTGCACTAGAGTCAATAATCTATTTAGCACATTTTCATTAACACCAATGGCAATCCGGTGTTTGCCCATGCTTTGCTTGTGGCATAGCCTTAGTCCTATCAGATCTTAACAACTTCAGATCCATGTGTATCATTTGCATTTCTATGCATCTATCATGCTTTCACAAGAATTCATAATTTATGTGAAACCGGCTTTGTATATGTATTGAATCACTGGTAGAACCTTTGATTCCTCAGACCGAGTTATGGAACCACTATTAAAAATAGTGTTCCAATGATACAATCATCTAGAAACCATACCAAGCTCATAAATGAACTTTCGCTTCATTACCCTCCATTTTTTGCGTCTAAAGCGACAATATACTCAGCCTTCTGTTATAGAATTCACCACAGTAACTTTCTTGGACCAATTTCAACTTACCGTGCCACCATAAATTATTTAATTTAAATCAAAATTCGCTTGGAGCATTGACTGAGAATTTGTGTCGATGTGCTACTTACATCAAGCATGTATTGATGTAAACCCCTTACACCAATCTCTTCATTTTTGCAATATGAGAGAAACATGTCATCAGTACTCAATGACATTTTCACTGTTGTCCTATGAATGTCTCCAACGTATCTATAATTTTTGATTGTTCCATGCTATTATATTATCTGTTTTGGATGTTTAATGGGCTTTATTACACTTTTATATTATTTTTGGGACTAACCTATTAACCGGAGGCCCAGTCCAAATTGCTGTTTTTTTGCCTATTTTAGTGTTTCGCAGAAAAGGAATATCAAATGGAGTCCAAACGAAATGAAACCTTCGGGAGAGTCATTTTTGCAACAAACGCAATCCAGGAGACTTGGAGTAGACGTAAAGAAAGCAACGAGGCAGCCACTAGGTAGGGAGGCGCGCCCAGGGGGGTAGGCACGCCCCCACCCTCGTGGCTCCCCTGACCGACTTCTTTCACATATATATACTCATATACCCTGAAAACACCCAAGAGCACCACGAAATCCTATTTCCACCGCTGCAACCTTCTGTACCCGTGAGATCCCATCTTGGGGCCTTTTCCGACGCTCCACCAGAGGGGGAATCGATCATGGAGGGATTCTATATCAACACCATAGCCTCTTCGATGGAGTTTGAGTAGTTTATCTCAAACCTTCGGGTCCATAGTTATTAGCTAGATGGCTTCTTCTCTCTCTTTGGATCTCAATACAAAGTTCTCCTCGATCTTCTTGGAGATCTATTCGATGTAATTCTTTTTGCGGTGTGTTTGTCAAGATCCGATGAATTGTGGGTTTATGATCAAGATTATGTATGAACAATATTTGAATTTCCTCTGAATTCTTTTACGTATGATTTGTTATCTTTGCAAGTCTCTTCAAATTATCAGTTAGGTTTGGCCTAATAGATCGATCTTTCTTGTAGTGGGAGAAGTGCTTAGCTTTGGGTTCAATCTTACGATGTCCTTTCCCAGTGACAGTAGGGGTAGCAAGGCACGTATTGTATTGTTGCCATCGAGGATAAAAAGATGGGGTTTATATCATATTGGTTGAATTTATCCCTCTACATCATGCCATCTTGCCTAATGCGTTACTCTGTTCTTATGAACTTAATACTCTAGATGCATGCTGGATAGCGGTCGATGTGTGGAGTAATAGTAGTAGATGCAAAATCGTTTCGATCTACTTGTCACGGACGTGATGCCTATATACATGATCATGCCTAGATATTCTCATAACTATGCACTTTTCTATCAATTGCTCGACAGTAATTTGTTCACCCACCGTAATACCTATGCTAT
This sequence comes from Triticum aestivum, assembly GCF_018294505.1. Classification (NCBI taxonomy): domain Eukaryota; kingdom Viridiplantae; phylum Streptophyta; class Magnoliopsida; order Poales; family Poaceae; genus Triticum; species Triticum aestivum. The sequence goes on from NC_057813.1 coordinate 362,673,506, forward strand.
CTTGAGAGAAGCCACTAGTGAAACCTATGGCCCCCGGGTCTATTTTCTATCATATAAGTTTTCGATCTATTTTATTTTGCAATCTTTACTTTCCAATCTATATAATAAAAATACCAAAAATATTTATCTTATTATCTCTATCAGATCTCACTTTTCCAAGTGGTCGTGAAGGGATTTTCAACCCCTTTATTGCGTTGGTTGCAAGGTTCTTATTTGTTTGTGCAGGTACGAGGGATTTGAGTGTAGCCTCCTACTGGATTGATACCTTGGTTCTGAAAAACTGAGGGAAATACTTACGCTACTTTGCTGCATCACCCTTTCCTCTTCAAGGGAAAACCAACACATGCTCAAGAGGTAGCAAGAAGGATTTCTGGCGCCGTTGCCAGGGAGTCTACGCACAAGTCAAGACATACATAGTACCCATCACAAACTCTTATCCCTCGCATTACACTATTTGCCATTTGCCTCTCATTTTCCTCTCCCCCACTTCACCTTTGCCTTTTCTTCGCCTTCTTCTCGTATGTCTGTTTGTTTGTGTTTCCACGTGCCTTCTATTTGCTTGAATCTTTGCTTGCTAGAAAATCTATTGATATTGATCCACTTAAAGTGTTCTACTTGGATCATCTTCGACCCTTATGCGCTCGTGCTAAAACTCCAACTAGCCTAGTTGATGGGAAATCTTTACATGAGCATGCTCATTTTGTGCGTCACCATTTTTCTGAAAGAGGGAGACTCTTATGGGATCAAATACATAGATTGCTGTGTTATGCTTGGAATCTTTATGAAATTTATGATTTTACTTGTTGCTCTAAGAACCCTAAAAAACACCTTCCCTACCTATGTGAGTTTAATGAAAATGAAATCTTATCTTCTTATGCAAAGGGTGTTTATAGTTACTATGATATCGAACAAATTGAAGAATTTGTCGTTTTTAAGGGTGCTCATTAAGTTGCTTCTTTGATTGAAAAGTATGATATTACTCTCTACAAATCTGAAAATTTTGACATACTTAAATATTGCTATGAAAACTATGCTCAAAATGTCTATGTCAAAGAATTTATTGAGAGAATGACCATTGCTTTGGAAGAAAATAATGATATGCATAAATTTATAGATAATGATGATTCCAATGATTTGATTGGAGTATCCCTTGATGAACATGATGCTTGCTATTCTTATGTCCATGATGCCAATATTTATGGATATGAATTTGCTATAGTTCCTTATGTTAAACATGAGATTATTGCTATTGCACCCATACTTGATAGTTCCTTGAATCAAAAGCATGATTGCAATGATGTTACTATAAATTCTCTTGATGTCCATTGTGCTAATAATATGCAAACCCTAAGCTTGGGGATGCTAGTTTTTATATGTCTACTACTTGTTGCAATGATCATGATTAGGGTGATTCTTATTATGATCTTGAAAAATTATTTAAGCCCCATGATGAATATGAGATTGATAATAGTGTTTGCAATATTATTGGAAGTGGGTTTGGAAGAGTGTCAACTTTCTATCCCACATATTTGGAGAATGTTCAATCTTATGAAATTTTTGAGAAAAGTGGGTTTGGAGAGGTCATGACTTTAGTTAATGTTAATCCCACTATTTTGGAAGAGTGTCCACTTCGCATGCATGTGGATCGTGTTGAAAATATTTTATGTGATAGCTATTTTTTGAATTTGCTTATGATCCCACATGTAATTATTATGAAAGAGGAAAATATGGTTGTAGAAATTTTCAAGTTACTAAATTACCTCTTGTTATGTTGAGATTGCTATTGTTTCTTTCCGCTTCCTTGCATATGCTAGTTTTTGCTTGCTATGATAATTTGTTTGCCTATAAGATGCCTATGCATAGGAAGTATGTTAGACTTGATGTGTTTTTCACGTGTTTCATGATGATCTCTTTGCGCTTCAATTCTTGTCTGTCATGTGAGCATCATCAAAATTTCAATGCCTAGCTAGGAGCGTTAAACGATAGCGCTTGTTGGGAGGCAACCCAATTTTATTTTTGTTCTTTGCTTTTTGTTCCTGTTTAGTAATAAATAATTCATCTAGCCTCTGGTTATATGTGGTTTTATGTTTTAATTAGAGTTTGTGCCAAGTAAAACCTATAGGATCTTCTTGGGTGATAGTTAATTTGATCTTGCTGAAAAACAGAAACTTTTGCACGCACGAGAATAATTTTCATAAACCACAGAAACGTGATTTTCAGTTAATTCTTTTTGCAGAAGATTTATAAACAAATTATCTAGGACTTCCTATTTTTGTAGAAGTTTTAGGGTTCCAGAAGTATTGAAAAGTTACAGATTTCTACAGACTGTTCTGTTTTTGACAGATTCTGTTTTTCGTGTGTTGTTTGCTTATTTTGATGAATCTATGGCTAGTATTGGGGGGTATGAACCATAGAGAAGTTGGTGTACAGTAGGTTTAAAACCAATATAAATAAATAATGAGTTCATTACAGTACCTTAAAGTGGTGTTTTTTTATTTCACTAACGGAGCTCATGAGATTTTCTGTTGAGTTTTGTGTTGTGAAGTTTTCAAGTTTTTGGGTAAAGATTTGATGGATTATGGAATAAGGAGTGGCAAGAGCCTAAGCTTGGGGATGCCCAAGGCACCCCAAGGTAAAATTCAAGGACAACCAAAATTCTAAGCTTGGGGATGCCCCGGAAGGCATCCGCTCTTTCGTCTTCGTCCATCAGTAACTTTACTTGATGCTATATTTTTATTCACCACATGATATGTGTTTTGCTTGGAGCGTCTTGTATGATTTGAGTCTTTGCTTTTTAGTTTACCACAATCATCCTTGCTGTACACACCTTTTGGAGAGATACACATGAGTCGGAATTTATTAGAATACTCTATGTGCTTCACTTATATCTTTTGAGCTAGATAATTTTGCTCTAGTACTTCACTTACATCTTTTTATAGCACATCGATGGTTTTATTTTATAGAAATTATTGATCTCTCATGCTTCACTTATATTATTTTGAGAGTCTTTTGGAACAACATGGTATTTTCTTTGGTTATAAAATTAGTCCTAATATGATGGGCATCCAAGTTGGGTAAAATAAAACTTTCATATGGAGTGCATTAAACACTATGATAAATTTGATACTTGATAATTGTTTTAAGATATAAAGGTGGTAATATTAGAGTCATGCTAGTTGGGTAATTATGAAATTGAGAAATACTTGTGTTAAAGTTGGCAAATCCCGTAGCATGCACGTATGGTGAATGTTGTGTGACAAATTTGAAGCATGGGGTGTTCTTTGATTGCCTTCCTTATGAGTGGAGGTCGGGATCGCGCGATGGTTAACTCCCACCAACCCTTCCCCTAGGAGCATGCATAGTAGTACTTTGCTTCGAGGGCTAATAAACTTTTGAGATAATTATATGAGTTTTTTATGACTAATGTGAGTCCATGGATTATACACACTCTTACCCTTTCGCAATTTGCTAGCCTCTACGGTACCATGCATTGCCCTTTCTCACCTTGAGAGTTGATGCAAACTTCGCCGGTGCATCCAAACCCCGTGATACGATACACTCTATCACACATAAACCTCCTTATATCTTCCTCAAAACAGCCACCATACCTACCTATCATGGCATTTCCATAGCCATTCCGAGATATATTGCCATGCAACTTTCCACCATTCCTTTATTATGACACGCTCCATCATTGTCATATTGCCTTGCATGATCATGTAGTTGATATCGTATTTATGGCAAAGCCACCTTTGTAATTCTTTCATACATGTCGCTCTTGATTCATTGCATATCCCGGTACACCGTCGGAGGCATTTACATAGAGTCATATTTTGTCCTAAGTATTGAGTTGTAAATAAATAGAAGTTTGATGATTTCCATTATTAGGACATTGTCCCATGTGAGGAAAGGATGATGGAAGCAATGATTCCCTCACAAGTTGAGATGAGTCTCCGGACTTTATGAAAAATAAAAGAGGCCAAAGAAGCCCAAATAAAAAAAAGAGGCCAAAGAAGCCCACCAAAAAATGAAAAAAATGAGAGAAAAAGATAGAAGGGACAATGTTACTATCCTTTTGTGACGCCCCCGATTCAATCGTACACTAATCATGCACGCAAATGTGTACGATCAAGATCAGGGACTCACGGGAAGATATCACAACACAACTCTACAAATAAAATAAGTCATACAAGCATCATAATACAAGCCAGGGGCCTCGAGGGCTCGAATACAAGTGCTCGATCATAGACGAGTCAGCGGAAGCAACAATATCTGAGTACAGACATAAGTTAAACAAGTTTGCCTTAAGAAGGCTAGCACAAACTGGGATACAGATCGAAAGAGGCGCAGGCCTCCTGCCTGGGATCCTCCTAAACTACTCCTGGTCGTCGTCAACGGGCTGCACGTAGTAGTAGGCACCTCCGGTGTAGTAGGGGTCGTCGTCGACGGTTGCGTCTGGCTCCTGGACTCCAGCATCTGGTTGCGACAACCAGAAAGGAAGGAAAAGGGGAAAAGGGGGGAGAAAGCAACCGTGAGTACTCATCCAAAGTACTCGCAAGCAAGGAACTACACTACATATGCATGGGTTTATGTGTAAGGAGGCCATATCAGTGGACTGAACTGCAGAATGCCAGAATAAGAGGGGGATAACTAATCCTGTCGAAGACTACGCTTTTGGTCACCTTCGTCTTGCATCAAGTATAAGAGAGCAGATTGAAGTCCTCCAAGTAGCATCTCCAAGTAGCATCTCCAAATAGCATAATCCTACCCGGCGATCCTCTCCTCGTATCCCTGAGGTAGAGCGACCACCGGTTGTATCTGGCACTTGGAAGGGTGTGTTTTATTAAGTATCCGGTTCTAGTTGTCATAAGGTCAAGGTACAACTCCAAGTCGTCCTGTTACCGAAGATCATGGCTATTCGAATAGATTAACTTCCCTGCAGGGGTGCACCACATAGCCCAACACGCTCGATCCCATTTGGCCGGACACACTTTCCTGGGTCATGCCCGGCCGCGGAAGATCAACACGTCGCAGCCCCACCTAGGCAAAACAGAGAGGCCAGCACGCCGGTCTAAACCTAAGCGCGCAGGGGTCTGGGCCCATCGCCCTGAGCACACCTGCACGTTGCGTGGGCGGCCGAAAGCAGACCTAGCCTAGTGGCGTTCCATTCCAATTCGGCGCGCGCCGCTCCGTCGCTGACGTCTGAAGTGCTTCGGCTGATACCACGACGTCGGGATACCCATAACTACTCCCACGTAGATGGTTAGTGCGTATAGGCTCGTAGCCAGACTCAGATCAAATACCAAGATCTCGTTAAGCGTGTTAAGTGTCCGCGAACGCTGAACAGGGCCAGGCCCACCTCTCTCCTAGGCGGTCTCAACCTGCCCTGTCGCTCCGCCACAAAAGATCCACACAGAGGGCCGTCGGGACAAAGGTCCTTTCAGCCCCCAATCCGTGAATCACTCGCGGGTACTCTTCGAGCTGACCCGACTTTAGTCACCATCTGTATAGTATGTATGTATGTATAGTATATACCCGTGATCACCTCCCAGGTGATCACGGCCCGATAGTATAGCAAGGCAGACTGACAAGAATGTAGGGCCAATGATGATAAACTAGCATCCTATACTAAGCATTTAGGATTGCAGGTAAGGTATCAACAGGTGTAGCAACAATGTCAGGCTATGCATCAGAATAGGTATAACAGAAAGCAGTAACATGCTACACTACTCTAATGCAAGCAGTATAGAGTAGAATAGGCGATATCTGGTGATCAAGGGGGGGGGGGCTTGCCTGGTTGCTCTGGCAAGAGAGAGGGGTCGTCAACTCCGTAGTCGAACTGGGCAGCAGCAGCGTCGGTCTCGTAGTCTACCGGAGAGAAGAGGGGGAAGAAACAATGAATACCAAGTAAACAGATGCATATCGATGCATGACATGTCAAGAAGCGATGCTAGGCGTGCCCTAACGTGGTATGAGGTGGTACTGGTTAAGGGGGGAATCATCCGGGAAAGTATTCCCGGTGCTTCGCGTTTTCGGGCAGAGGAGCCGGAGGGGGAAAGTTGCGGGTTCGATAGGTTAGAGGGGTGTGGCGGACGAACGGACTGCGTATCCGGAATCGTCTCGTCGTTCTGAGCAACTTTCATGTTGAAAATATTTTAATCCGAGTTACGGATTAAAAGATATGATTTTTAAAGATTTTAACAATTTTGGAATTTAATTATTTATTTAATTAATTCAAAAAAATGTATTTATGACGTCAGCATGATGTCATGCTGACGTCAGCAGTCAACAGGGGTTGACTGAGTCAACCCTGACATGTGGGTCCAGTGGGACCCACCTGTCATTCTCTATTTAAATTAATTAGGGTTTAGGTTAATCTAATTACAGTTTAATTAAACTTAACTAGTTAATTAATTTAATTAAACCAGATTAATTAACTTAACTTAATTAATTAATTAATTAATAATTTTATTAAATCATTTTAATTTTATTAATTATATTTATTGTTTTTATTTATTTTATTATTTATTTATTTTTATTTTTTTTATTTTTTTATTTTTTTATTTTTAATAAAACGTTCTGATCGTGGGGCCCCCATGTCAGTGGCCCTGGGGGGGCCTTAACGGGTGCGGGCGCATGGGCGCGCGGGTGCAGGGGGCTACGGGGCGCCCGTTAGCGGGTCGAGCCCCTGACCCAGCGCCGCAGGTCGCCGGCCAGGGGAGTCGCCGGCCGCGGCGGCCGGAGTGGCCGGAGCCAGGGCGTCGACGGAGAGGGGGTTGGCCGCGGCGCGGGCCAGCAGCGCGGTTGGGGGCGGCGGAGCCGCGGCAGCATGACAGGAGGAGGGTCGGGGCTTGCCGAGGCCGTGTGTGGCGGCCGGAGACGACGCACAGGGCGGAGCGGGGAGAACAGGGGCGCCATGGAGCCGGGCGCAGTGACCAACGGCGACGGTGGCCGGGGCGCAGGCGCGTGCGCGCGCACGGCCAGTGCGCGGCGAGCACGTACCGGGCGTGGCCGGGGAAGAACATGCAGGGGAGGGGGAAAACCGGGGCGCGGTGAGCCGGGAGGGGGGGAACGAGGGCGCCGTTCGGCGAGGGAGGAAGGAGAGGGCACGGGGGGGGGGGGGGGGAAGGCGGCGTGGCCGCGGGTGGCCGGAGCCGGGGCGGAGCCGGCGACGGGGCTCCGGGCGCGGCGTCGTTCGGGAGGGGGGAGAGAGGGGAACGACGGAGGGGGAGGGGGCGAGCTCACATCGGGGCGCGCCGGGTCTATGCGAGCGGGCTCGGTGGAGGGCGGTGACGACCGGCGAGGAGGCGGGCGGGGGCGAGCTCGCCGGCGTCGGGGAGGCGGAGGGGGTCGGGATCGACCCGCGGCGGCGGTTGCTCGTGCTTGGGGGCGACGGAGGGGAGGAGGGGACCCCGGACGGTGGAGAGGAGGATGAGGGGGGGGGTCCGGGCGGCGGTGGGGCGGCGGGGGCCGCCGGCGAGGTGGGGGGGGGGGGCGAGGAGGCGACGGCGATCCGGGGCGGTGGCGTGGTCGCCCCGATCTCGATCCAGATCGAGGGAGTGAGGGGAGAGTGGGGATCGGGAGTGGGCTAGGGTTTCCGTCGTGGGGGATAAGGGGAGGGGAGTGGGGCGCCGGTTGGGCCTGGTGGTGGCCCAGTTGGCCTGTGGTCAGCTGGGCCGAAGCCCGGGGGTTTCTTTTCTCTTTTTTTTGTATTGTTTTCTGTTTTCTTTTATTTATTTCTTTTATGTTTTTTAATTATCTATAAACACTTAGGCATTTAATAAAAATTTGTTTGTTGCAACATAATTACCCTTGTAATATTCGTCAACCACCGAACAATTTTATTTTAAATTTTGAAAACTTTTATTGTTTTCATCAATTTGAATTTTGAATTTGAACGGTTTCGAATTATTTCGAGGATAGCAACAGTAATCGGGATGACGTGCCATGATTAGCGTGGGATTACTGTAGCAAGATTATCCGGGCGTTACAAATCTCCTCCACTACAAGAAATCTCGTCCCGAGATTTTAGGAGGTAGAAGGAAACAGTGCGGGGTATTCATCACGCAGGCGATCCTCGCGTTCCCAGGTGGCTTCGTCTTCAGAGTGATTCGACCACTGGACCTTGAGGAACTTGATCGCCTTCTGGCGTGTGCGGCGTTCAGCTTGGTCGAGAATGCGGACCGGATGCTCTTTATAGGAGAGGTCCTGTTGCAATTCGAGCACTTCATGGTCCACATGCTCGGATTGGGTCCTTGAAGCAACGTCGAAGTTGTGACACGTGGAACACATCGTGAACCTGAGAAAGGTTCGACGGAAGCTCCAATTGATATGCCACTTTTCCACGCCTCTCGAGAATAGTGAATGGGCCAATATAGCGAGGAGCTAGCTTGCCCTTGATCCCGAAGCGGTGAGCACCCTTCATTGGTGTAACTCGAAGATAGGCCTTTTCGCCAGGTTGATAGACCATGTCTTTATGATGACGGTCATAATTACTCTTTTGGCGTGACTGAGCAGTCTTGAGATTCTCGCGAATAATGCGGACTTGTTCTTCGGCATGTTGGATAATATCCGGACCGAAGAGTGGACGTTCCCCAGTTTCTGACCAGTTCAGAGGGGTTCGGCACTTTCGTCCATATAACACTTCGAAGGGGGCCATCTTCAGACTAGCTTGATAGCTATTATTATAAGAGAACTCAGCATACGGAAGAGATTCCTCCCATTTCTTGCCGAAGGAAATAACACAAGCTCGAAGCATGTCTTCGAGAACTTGGTTGACACGTTCAACTTGCCCTTGTGACTGAGGATGAAAAGCAGTGCTGAAAGATAGATGAGTGCCCATAGCTTCTTGGAAACTTGCCCAGAATCTTGAAGTGAATAAACTGCCACGGTCTGAACTGATAACCAGTGGAATACCGTGAAGCGAAACAATTCTGGTCATGTAGAGAGTTTGCAAGCTGACTAGCAGTGATCGTTTCTTTGACCGCCAGAAAATGTGCAACCTTAGAAAGTCGGTCAATGACGACAAGAATAGCATCATTGCCTTTCTGCGATTTGGGGAATCCAGTAACGAAGTCCATTTCGACATGGTCCCATTTCCATTCAGGAATAGATATAGGTTGCAGAGTTCCAGCAGGCCTTTGATGTTCTGCTTTGATACGACGGCAAACGTCACATTCAGCAACATAACGAGCAATGTCTTGCTTCATGTTAGACCACCAGAATCTCTGGCGGATGTCTTGATACATCTTCGTACTACCAGGATGGATACATAGAGGCGTATCATGAGCTTCTTTCATAACCTTCTGAGTCATATTCAGGTTTTCCCTCTTACTCGGTACCACTAGGCGGCCTTTGAAGTATAGGGTGCCTGCGTCATCCACAGTGAAGAATGAGGGCTTTCCTTCTGCGAGATAACGTTTAATCCTCTCGACTTCATCGTCACATTTCTGTATCCATTTGATGGTGTCCACAAGATCTGGTTTCGCAACCAGGGTATTGAGAGAACCACTGGAAACAACATGGAGATTCATCTTGCGGAACTCCGGGGGAGGGGGAGCGAGTGCACCCGGAGGAACAATATGGAGGTTTAGCTTTCTGAATTCTTCAACAAGTGAGGGCTGAACTTTGTGAACCTGGAGGTGGTTGCAGTAAGACTTGCGGCTCAAGGCATCAGCCATTACATTAGCCTTGCCTGGGGTATATGAAATACCCAAATCAAAGTCTGCAACAGTCTCCATCCATCTCTGCTGACAGAGGTTCAGGTCTGGTTGAGTAAATAGATACTTCAGACTTTGGTGGTCAGTGAAGATCTCGCAGCGATTACCGAGCAGGTAATGTCGCCACTGTTTTAGTGCATGAATGACAGCAGCAAGTTCGAGGTCGTGAACTGGGTAGTTCTCTTCGTGAGGGCGCAATTGCCGAGAGGCATAAGCAACCACTTTGCGCTCTTGCATTAGGACACAGCCTAGTCCTTGACGGGAAGCGTCGCAGTAAATGACGAAGTCCTTCTTAGTATCAGGAGGAGCTAGTACTGGGGCAGAAGTCAACTTGTCCTTGAGTGCCTGGAAACTTTCCTGACATTTATCTGTCCATTGGAACTTGACGCCCTTATGCAATAGGTTAGTCAGAGGCCTGGCAATCTTGGAGAAGTTCTCGACGAATCGACGGCAGTAGCTGGCGAGACCGAGAAAACTTCTGACTTGCTTAACGTTCTTCGGAGGAGTCCAATCGAGAATAGCCTGAACTCGTTCAGGGTTGACGGCAATACCATCCTTAGAGATGACATGCCCAAGATAGGTTACTTCGGGAAGCCAGAATTCACATTTGGAGAACTTGGCATAAAGTTGATGCTCTCGTAGCTTTTCCAGCACGAGGCGAAGATGTTCAGCATGTTCCTCTTCGTTCTTGGAAAATACCAGAATATCATCCAGATAAACCACGACGAACTTGTCGAGGTAATCCATGAATATATAGTTCATCAGGCGAGAGAAGGTGGCTGGAGCATTGGTTAAGCCGAAAGACATGACGGTGTACTCGTATGAACCATAACGAGTCACAAATGCGGTCTTGGGGATATCTTCCTCACGAACACGGATCTGGTGGTAACCCAACCTCAAGTCGAGTTTAGAGAACACTGATGATCCAGCCAATTGATCATACAGATCATTGATCCGAGGAAGAGGATACTTATTCTGAATGGTAGCTTGATTTATAGGACGGTAGTCTTGGACCAATCGGTTTGTCCCATCTTTCTTCTTGACAAAGAGAGAAGGTGCTCCCCAAGGAGAGCAACTTGGGCGAATGAAACCACTTTGAAGAGATTTATCGATTTCCTCCTTAAGCTCAAGGAGTTCATGCGGCGGCATCTTGTAGGGTCGCTTGGCTATAGGAGTGGTGCCTGGTTTCAAGTCGATGACGAATTCGACAGCTCTAGCAGGGGGAATCCCTGGGAGTTCTTCAGGAAAGACGTCTAAGAATTCACGCACGACGGGAATGTTTTCAATGCCCTCGAGAGGTGTAGCGTTCAATGCGTTTAAGGCATAAAGCCTGGCCTCGACATTCCGAACCAGATGAGCATCGTAGCTAATTATTTCATCAGAAGGGTGTAGCAGATGGACGGTCTTGTTGGCGCAAACGATAGAAGCGGTATGCGCCTTTAACCAATCCATTCCCAGAATGAGATCAATGCTACAGGACTTCAGTACGATGGGAGAGACAAGGAATTCCAGTCCTTCAATTTCTACAGGGACGTCGTTGCAAACCATGGAGGTTCGACATTGGCCCGCAGGGGTGTGCACTAATAGTGAAGCATTCATGTCCTCACATTTAATGTCGTGCAAGCATGCAAAATCTTCTGACATGAATGAATGCGATGCACCTGTATCGAATAAAACAGATGCTGGTACTGAATTTACGAGGAGTGTACCCATCACAATAGCAGGCTGGTCTTGAGCTTCATTCAGATCAATGTGGTTGGCATGAACACGGCCATAAGTCTTGGCAATGTTGTTGCGGGCCTGGTTGTTCCCACGGCCAGTTGCTGGAAGGGCCAGTTGATTCTGTCTCTGGTTGCATTCCCTAGCACGGTGTCCTGGTTGTCCGCACCTGAAGCACAACCCATTCTCGGGGGTAGGAACAGGAGCTTGGGGTGGTGGAGCTGGAAGCCTCGGCTGCCTAGTTGGAGCAGCCGGCAGACGAGGTGCAGCATAAGACTGCCTTGGGGCAGGTGCAGTTGGACGGTACATGCTGTTCGGGATCCATATCTTACGCTTCTGCGAGGGCGGGCCCGAGGATGAGCCCGTGTCACGGTTGCGCCTTTGAGAGCTCTGGTGTTCTTGCAGACCAGTCTCGACATTGATGGCCTTGTTCACCAAGGTGCCGAAATCGGCAAAGTCATGCACTAGAAGTGTGAGCTTGATGTCAGCTTGAAGGCCTTCACGGAACTTCTCCTGTCTGCGAGCATCAGTTGCAATGTCTTCTTCAGCATAGCGGGATAAGTCCAGAAACTCCCGCTGATAAGCTTCAACAGTCTTGTTGCCTTGGGTGAGGTTGCGAAACTCACGCTTCTTCCTGTCCATGATTCCCTGAGGAATGAAGCGGGCACGGAAGGCAGCCTGAAAGTCTGGCCAGGAGATGATTGTCCCAACTGGCAGAGTACGCCTGTGGCTGTCCCACCATTGAGCTGCGGGTCCCTTCAGGAAGAAGGAAGCAAAGGTGACATAGCTGGCAGGGGCTACATCAGCAGACTCCATTTCATAGGTGATGTCACGGAGCCAGTCATCAGCATCCAGCGGCTGGGTTGAGCTGCGGTACACACTTGGGTTGAGGCGTATGAAATCCTGCAGAGTTGTTGTGTTTGGATGCTGGTTCATATTGGGGCGAGGAAACTGAGCCATCATGTTTTCCATGAACTGGCGATTCATCTCAAGCTGTTGGATCATACCAGCCATGTACTCAGGCGGTGGTGGGAAGTTGCCACCACGACCACGACCAGCTGGTCTAACCATCCTGCTAATATATAACAGGGGTAGTTCAGTATTGAGAAATTTGCATAGACAAGAGTCATTCATGATGAAACATGCATAATGAAAGGAGCACGACAGATACCACATAGATAGTCGGCATAACTTACAAAAGGGGTCGGACATAGAGTTCAGTACAGAGTTCCGTACATAGACTAAGTCATCATAGGCGGCACGCAGGCTCGCGAGTGCATCTAAGACTAATGAGCAAGACTACATCAGTCCCAGGAGGTACTGTGAAGGTAGCTGTAACCTGACAGCTGGTAGTGAGGCAACGGATAGTCCTCCACGTCAGTGGCCTGGGGGCCGCGGATACTCTGGTGTAGAACCCGACGCTCAGGTGGCAGAAGAGGACCAAGTGCGGGAGAGTAGCCTCCCACCTCTGGCCATCCGACACCGTGGGGCATCACGGTCCTGGCTGGGTAGATCGCAGAACGCGGCAGCTGTCCAGACCGGACAAAGGGGTGCAACCGCGTCAGAGCCCTGTAAAGGTGCTGACGAGTGGTGTACAACTCGTGGCGAAGAGCTCTGTTAGCTCGGTCCAGCCCATCAGCATGCAGAACCAGGCGCTGATGGTGGAACGGCTCTCGGGTGACGGTGGAGTAGGCGGCAGTGTAGTATCCCTCCGCACCAACGTCAGATGCGATAGGAATGTGCCTGAAAGGGGAAGTGTCCAATGCCTGATACTCTCCACGAAGACGTGTCAGAGCAGCATGAGCCGCATCGTGGACTGCCATCTCGATGGTCACTCCAACACCATGAGCGGTGTGCAGCACGGTAGTGGACTCATACTCCCGAGAGTAGAGGTGGACGATGGCACGGTACTGCTCCTGGTTAAAGTCCTGGTACTCCTCGTAGACGGTGTACTCAGGGTGCCAGCGATAACCCAGATAGGTCATCATATCAGCTAGCACAGCAGGTGATCCTGAGGCACCAATGGCCGCAGTGTGGCGCACGACCTGCCTCGTGGGTTCCATCTGAAAACAAAGATGTTTCAATGGAGTCAAATGACAACATGGGCACTATTCAAAATGCTATCCTACAGAATAACTATGGCTTATCCAACTTCGGGGTGAACGTGGTAACGGGATCCTAATGTTAGAGTTAGTAAATTCGTTTAACCCGAGTAGAAAAGAGTTCAGAGTCCCAGAGTAAAGGTCGAGGAGTAAAAGATCCTAGTACCACCCGATGGCGACGTGGGCCCGTAAGGCACACAGCCAAGTTAGTAAAAGTTTTTGTAATGTCTAGACTCGACTTCGGCCAAGGAGTGTGGAAGGGGGATTCCTACAGGCAGTCGGCTCTGATACCAACTTGTGACGCCCCCGATTCAATCGTACACTAATCATGCACGCAAATGTGTACGATCAAGATCAGGGACTCACGGGAAGATATCACAACACAACTCTACAAATAAAATAAGTCATACAAGCATCATAATACAAGCCAGGGGCCTCGAGGGCTCGAATACAAGTGCTCGATCATAGACGAGTCAGCGGAAGCAACAATATCTGAGTACAGACATAAGTTAAACAAGTTTGCCTTAAGAAGGCTAGCACAAACTGGGATACAGATCGAAAGAGGCGCAGGCCTCCTGCCTGGGATCCTCCTAAACTACTCCAGGTCGTCGTCAGCGGGCAGCACGTAGTAGTAGGCACCTCCGGTGTAGTAGGGGTCGTCGTCGACGGTGGCGTCTGGCTCCTGGACTCCAGCATCTGGTTGCGACAACCAGAAAGAAAGGAAAGGGGAAAAAGGGGGGAGAAAGCAACCGTGAGTACTCATCCAAAGTACTCGCAAGCAAGGAACTACACTACATATGCATGGGTATATGTGTAAGGAGGCCATATCAGTGGACTGAACTGCAGAATGCCAGAATAAGAGGGGGATAACTAATCCTGTCGAAGACTACGCTTCTGGTCACCTTCGTCTTGCATCAAGTATAAGAGAGTAGATTGAAGTCCTCCAAGTAGCATCTCCAAGTAGCATCTCATAGCATAATCCTACCCGGCGATCCTCTCCTCGTATCCCTGAGGTAGAGCGACCACCGGTTGTATCTGGCACTTGGAAGGGTGTGTTTTATTAAGTATCCGGTTCTAGTTGTCATAAGGTCAAGGTACAACTCCAAGTCGTCCTGTTACCGAAGATCACGGCTATTCGAATAGATTAACTTCCCTGCAGGGGTGCACCACATAGCCCAACACGCTCGATCCCATTTGGCCGGACACACTTTCCTGGGTCATGCCCGGCCTCGGAAGATCAACACGTCGCAGCCCCACCTAGGCAAAACAGAGAGGCCAGCACGCCGGTCTAAACCTAAGCGCACAGGGGTCTGGGCCCATCGCCCATAGCACACCTGCACGTTGCGAGGGCGGCCGAAAGCAGACCTAGCCTAAGTGGCGTTCCAGTCCAATTCGGCGCGCGCCGCTCCGTCGCTGACGTCTGAAGTGCTTCGGCTGATACCACGACGTCGGGATACCCATAACTACTCCCACGTAGATGGTTAGTGCGTATAGGCTCGTAGCCAGACTCAGATCAAATACCAAGATCTCGTTAAGCGTGTTAAGTGTCCGCGAACGCCGAACAGGGCCAGGCCCACCTCTCTCCTAGGCGGTCTCAACCTGCCCTGTCGCTCCGCCACAAAAGATCCACACAGAGGGCCGTCGGGACAAAGGTCCTTTCAGCCCCCAATCCGTGAATCACTCGCGGGTACTCTTCGAGCTGACCCGACTTTAGTCACCATCTGTATAGTATGTATGTATGTATAGTATATACCCGTGATCACCTCCCAGGTGATCACGGCCCGATAGTATAGCAAGGCAGACTGACAAGAATGTAGGGCCAATGATGATAAACTAGCATCCTATACTAAGCATTTAGGATTGCAGGTAAGGTATCAACAGGTGTAGCAACAATGTCAGGCTATGCATCAGAATAGGATAACAGAAAGCAGTAACATGCTACACTACTCTAATGCAAGCAGTATAGAGTAGAATAGGCGATATCTGGTGATCAAGGGGGGGGGGGCTTGCCTGGTTGCTCTGGCAAGAGAGAGGGGTCGTCAACTCCGTAGTCGAACTGGGCAGCAGCAGCGTCGGTCTCGTAGTCTACCGGAGAGAAGAGGGGGAAGAAACAATGAATACCAAGTAAACAGATGCATATCGATGCATGACATGTCAAGAAGCGATGCTAGGCGTGCCCTAACGTGGTATGAGGTGGTACTGGTTAAGGGGGGAATCATCCGGGAAAGTATTCCCGGTGTTTCGCGTTTTCGGGCAGAGGAGCCGGAGGGGAAAGTTGCGGGTTCGATAGGTTAGGGGTGTGTGGCGGACGAACGGACTGCGTATCCGGAATCGTCTCGTCGTTCTGAGCAACTTTCATGTTGAAAATATTTTAATCCGAGTTACGGATTAAAAGATATGATTTTTAAAGATTTTAACAATTTTGGAATTTAATTATTTATTTAATTAATTCGAAAAAAATGTATTTATGACGTCAGCATGATGTCATGCTGACGTCAGCAGTCAACAGTGGTTGACTGAGTCAACCCTGACATGTGGGTCCAGTGGGACCCACCTGTCATTCTCTATTTAAATTAATTAGGGTTTAGGTTAATCTAATTACAGTTTAATTAAACTTAACTAGTTAATTAATTTAATTAAACCAGATTAATTAACTTAATTAATTAATTAATTAATTAATAATTTTATTAAATCATTTTAATTTTATTAATTATATTTATTGTTATTTATTTTATTATTTATTTATTTTTATTTTTTTTATTTTTTTATTTTTTTATTTTTAATAAAACGTTCTGATCGTGGGGCCCCCATGTCAGTGGCCCTGGGGGGCCTTAACGGGTGCGGGCGCATGGGCGCGCGGGTGCAGGGGGCTACGGGGCGCCCGTTAGCGGGTCGAGCCCCTGACCCAGCGCCGCAGGTCGCCGGCCAGGGGAGTCGCCGGCCGCGGCGGCCGGAGTGGCCGGAGCCAGGGCGTCGACGGAGAGGGGTTGGCCGCGGCGCGGGCCAGCAGCGCGGTTGGGGGCGGCGGAGCCGCGGCAGCATGACAGGAGGAGGGTCGGGGCTTGCCGAGGCCGTGTGTGGCGGCCGGAGACGACGCACAGGGCGGAGCGGGAGAACAGGGGCGCCATGGAGCCGGGCGCAGTGACCAACGGCGACGGTGGCCGGGGCGCAGGCGCGTGCGCGCGCACGGCCAGTGCGCGGCGAGCACGTACCGGGCGTGGCCGGGGAAGAACATGCAGGGGAGGGGGAAAACCGGGGCGCGGTGAGCCGGGAGGGGGGGAACGAGGGCGCCGTTCGGCGAGGGAGGAAGGAGAGGGCACGGGGGGGGGGAAGGCGGCGTGGCCGCGGGTGGCCGGAGCCGGGGCGGAGCCGGCGACGGGGCTCCGGGCGCGGCGTCGTTCGGGAGGGGGGAGAGAGGGGAACGACGGAGGGGGAGGGGGCGAGCTCACATCGGGGCGCGCCGGGTCTATGCGAGCGGGCTCGGTGGAGGGCGGTGACGACCGGCGAGGAGGCGGGCGGGGGCGAGCTCGCCGGCGTCGGGGAGGCGGAGGGGGTCGGGATCGACCCGCGGCGGCGGTTGCTCGTGCTTGGGGGCGACGGAGGGGAGGAGGGGACCCCAGACGGTGGAGAGGAGGATGAGGGGGGGGGGTCCGGGCGGCGGTGGGGCGGCGGGGGCCGCCGGCGAGGTGGGGGGGGGGGCGAGGAGGCGACGGCGATCCGGGGCGGTGGCGTGGTCGCCCCGATCTCGATCTAGATCGGGGGAGTGAGGGGAGAGTGGGGATCGGGAGTGGGCTAGGGTTTCCGTCGTGGGGGGATAAGGGGGAGGGGAGTGGGGCACCGGTTGGGCCTGGTGGTGGCCCAGTTGGCCTGTGGTCAGCTGGGCCGAAGCCCAGGGGGTTTCTTTTCTCTTTTTTTTGTATTGTTTTCTGTTTTCTTTTTATTTATTTTCTTTTATGTTTTTTAATTATCTATAAACACTTAGGCATTTAATAAAAATTTGTTTGTTGCAACATAATTACCCTTGTAATATTCGTCAACCACCGAACAATTTTATTTTAAATTTTGAAAACTTTTATTGTTTTCATCAATTTGAATTTTGAATTTGAACGGTTTCGAATTATTTCGAGGATAGCAACAGAAATCGGGATGACGTGCCATGATTAGCGTGGGATTACTGTAGCAAGATTATCCGGGCGTTACACCTTTTTCCACGCTTGTGCTTCAAAATAGCACCATGATCTTCATGATAGAGAGCTTCTTATTTTGTCACTTTCATATACTAGTGGGAATTTTTCATTATAGAACTTGGCTTGTATATTCCAATGATGGGCTTCCTCAAAATGCCCTAGGTCTTCGTGAGCAAGCAAGTTGGATGCACACCCACTTAGTTTATTTTTGATCATCTGAAGTGAGGGGCTCTCCGGGAAAAAGTACTTGCGAGAACCTAAAGTTAGTTTTGTTTTTAGCAAAATCGTTTAACCGAATAGAAGAGAGTTCAGAATCCCAGAGTAAAGGTCGAGGAGTAAAAGATCCTAATACCACCCAATGGCGACGTGGGCCCATGGGCCGCACAGCCATGTTAGTAAAAGTTTTGTAAAGTCTAGACTCGACTTCGGCCAAGGAGTTGGAAGGGGGATTCCTACAGGCAGTCGGCTCTGATACCAACTTGTGACGCCCCCGATTCAATCGTACACTAATCATGCACGCAAATGTGTACGATCAAGATCAGGGACTCACGGGAAGATATCACAACACAACTCTAAAACATAAATAAGTCATACAAGCAACATAATACAAGCCAGGGGCCTCGAGGGCTCGAATACAGGTGCTCGATCATAGACGAGTCAGCGGAAGCAACAATATCTGAGTACAGACATAAGTTAAACAAGTTGCCATAAGATGGCTAGCACAAACTGGGATACAGATCGAAAGAGGCGCAGGCCTCCTGCCTGGGATCCTCCTAAACTACTCCAGGTCGTCGTCGTCAGCCTGCACGTAGTAGTAGGCACCTCCAATGTAGTAGTCGTCGTCGACACTGGCTCCTCGCTCCTGGACTCCAGCATCTGGTTGCGACAACCAGCAAGAAAGGAAAGGGGAAAAAGGGGGAGAAAGCAACCGTGAGTACTCATCCAAAGTACTCGCAAGCAAGGAACTACACTACATATGCATGGGTATATGTGTAAGGAGGCCATATCAGTGGACTGAACTGCAGAATGCCAGAATAAGAGGGGGATAGCTAATCCTGACGAAGACTACGCTTCTGGCAGCCTCCGTCTTGCAGCATGTAGAAGAGAGTAGATTGAAGTCCTCCAAGTAGCATCTCCAAGTAGCATATCCAAATAGCATCTCATAGCATAATCCTACCCGGCGATCCTCTCCTCGTATCCTTGAGGGAGAGCGACCACCGGTTGTATCTGGCACTTGGAAGGGTGTGTTTTATTAAGTATCCGGTTCTAGTTGTCATAAGGTCAAGGTACAACTCCAAGTCGTCCTATTACCGAAGATCACGGCTATTCGAATAGATTAACTTCCCTGCAGGGGTGCACCACATAGCCCAACACGCTCGATCCCATTTGGCCGGACACACTTTCCTGGGTCATGCCCGGCCTCGGAAGATCAACACGTCGCAGCCCCACCTAGGCTCAACAGAGAGGCCAGCACGCCGGTCTAAACCTAAGCGCACAGGGGTCTGGGCCCATCGCCCATAGCACACCTGCACGTTGCGTACGCGGCCGAAAGCAGACCTAGCCTAGTGGCGTTCCAGTCCAATTCGGCGCGCGCCGCTCCGTCGCTGACGTCTGAAGTGCTTCGGCTGATACCACGACGTCGGGATACCCATAACTACTCCCACGTAGATGGTTAGTGCGTATAGGCTCGTAGCCGACTCAGATCAAATACCAAGATCTTGTTAAGCGTGTTAAGTATCCGCGAACGCCGAACAGGGCCAGGCCCACCTGTCTCCTAGGTGGTCTCAACCTGCCCTGTCGCTCCGCCACAAAGTAACAGTCGAGGGCCGTCGGGAACCCAGGCCCACCTCTACCGGGATGGAGCCACCTGTCCTTTCAGCCCCCTCGTCAGAATCACTTGCGGGTACTCAATGAGCTGACCCGACTTTAGTCACCATCTGTATAGTATGTATGTATGTATGGTATATACCCGTGATCACCTCCCAAGTGATCACGGCCCGATAGTATAGCAAGGCAGACTGACAAGAATGTAGGGCCAATGATGATAAACTAGCATCCTATACTAAGCATTTAGGATTGCAGGTAAGGTATCAACAGATGTAGCGACAATGTCAGGCTATGCATCAGAATAGGATTAACGAAAGCAGTAACATGCTACACTACTCTAATGCAAGCAGTATAGAGGAGAATAGGCGATATCTGGTGATCAAAGGGGGGGCTTGCCTGGTTGCTCTGGCAAGAGAGAGAGGTCGTCAACTCCGTAGTCGTACTGGGTAGCAGCGGCGTCGGTCTCGGTGTCTAGCGAGAGAAGAGGGGGAAGAAACAATAAATATAATGCAAACAAATGCAAGACGATGCATGACATGACAAAGCGTGGTGCTAGGTGTGCCCTAACGCGGTAGTAGGTGATACCGGTGAAGGGGGGAAAACATCCGGGAAAGTATTCCCGGTGTTCCGTGTTTTCGGGCAGAGGAGCCGGAGGGGGAAAGTTGCGAGTTTGGTATGTTAGGGGTGTGTGGCAGACGAACGGGTTGCGTATCCGGAATCGTCTCGTCGTTCTGAGCAACTTTCATGTTGAAAATATTTTAATCCGAGTTACGGATTAAAAGATATGATTTTCTAAAGTTTTAATCATTTTTAGAATTTATTTAACTATTTAAATCTAACATTATCCAGAATAGTGCACGCTGACGTCATCATGACGTCAGCATGACGTCAGCAGTCAACAGGGAGTTGACTGGGTCAATCTGACGTGTGGGTCCCGCATGTCATACACTATTTTAATTAACTAACAGTTAATTAGGTTAATTAGTGATTAGGTTAACCTAATTATAATTAATTAACTTAATTAATTCCTTAATTAATTAATTAATTAATTAATTAATTTATTATTTATTTATTTATTTATTTATTTATTTTGATATTCCTTTTTTTAACGCTTTGGGGCTGTGGGGCCGTTTGGTCAGTGGCCTAAGGCCATAGTGGGTTTGGGTGCTGCGGGCGCCGCAGGTGCGGGCGCGGACGTTCGGGCGGCTAGCCCCAGGCATGGGCGCGAGCACCCGAGTGGGTGAACCCGGGGCGTAGGTGGAGGTCACCAGGGCGCGGTGGGGCGAGGCCGTGGCCTCGGCAAGGCTCGCCGGCCGACCGCGGCGAGCGAAGGCAGACACAGGGGCGGCGCGGATGGCAAGAGGCGCGGGCTGGCGGCCTCCGACGAGCAGCGAGGCGCGGCCAGACGCCGCTGATGCGACGGGCACGCGGGCGCGTTGCGCGCACGGCACGGGCACGAGGGGGGGAAGGTCAGGGGCGGAGCGGCTCGTGCTAGTGCGCGGGGACGAGCGGGAGGCGGCGCCGGTCAAAGGGGGAAGAGAGGGGGGAGGCGGGCCTCACGTTCGAGTAGAGACCAGGGGGCGGTGAGGCTCGAGTTAGCCGTTGTGGAGGAGGACGGGGACGACCGACGGAGACGAGGAGGAGATCCGGCGAGGACGCTTCCGGCGAGGGGCGTTCCAAGCGACGGTGACGGGATCCGTGGGCGACGGGGCGGCGTTCGCCGGGGTTGGTGCAGAGGCGGGAGGGCGTCGCGACGAAGGGGGCTCCGGGAGGAGGCGAGGCCTCGGTGGTGGGGTGGCGCCGGGGAAGGCGCCGGTGTTGGGGCGCGGGGCGGCGCAGTCACCAGGGTCGGGGGGGGGGGGCGAGCGCCCCCGATCCACATCGGATCGTGGGGTGGGGAAGAGGGGATCGTGCGGGGGGGGGGGGGGAAGGGGGAGGTCGGGGGGGTAGCTAGGGTTCCGGGGGGGGGTATACAGGGGGCAGGGGGGGGGCCTCCTAGAGGCCTGGATGCCCAGTTGGGCCGAATGGCCCAGGGGGAGGGGGGCTTTGCCTTTCTTTTCTTTGGTTTCTATTTTCCTTTTATTTCTTTTCTGTTTTCTTTTAGTTTTTTATTTTATTATAGTTTTGTAAAATACCAAAGTTGTACCTAATTTAGTTTTAATAAATATTCCACTGCCCCAATAGTTTTGGGAAATGAAATAACTTAGTTAATATTTTATTAATTGAAAAAGGCATTTATTTATTTGTTTTTGTTATTGTTTTGTTTATTTTTGAGCATCTAACTATTTTATCAAAATGTGGTTTCTCCACCATAATTACTCATGATTTATTTGACCCATCTTGAACATTTTAGTTTTAACTTTTGAAAACTTTATTTGTTTGACTTGATTTTGAATTTGACTTTGAACGAGATTTGAATCATCGTGAGATTAGCAACAGTAATCGTGGTGACGTGGCCCCGTTAGCAGAGGTTTACTGTAGCTTGATTATCCGGGCGTCACAATAATACCGTCTAACTATCGTTACAAAAGTGCTCGGGCTATACTATATACATGGGGGAATACTACTACTGTCATGGTGGCTGACTAGAAAAATTGATCGGTCGAAGACTCCATGATATTTGCTCTAGCTTCATCAACAAAGTCATCCTTGCTATCATCTGGGTCCGAGTCGGTGTCGTCGATGATGATGTAGTTCTCCGGGAAAGTGCAATCATCATCTTCTCCTCCAGTCGCGGGAAATCCCATAAATACTTTTAGTTTCTTCTTCAGATCGCCATTCTTCTCCACGAGCGTCGCTATTTCCTCCTCATAACCATCACGTGTAGACTTTAGTTCTTCCTCCAGCTCCGTGATCTTGGTCATAGCCTTCTTCAGATCTATCATGTCTGCGCACATCTGGTTCTCCTGGCGACGAATGTGCTGGTTTAACTCCAGGATGAAAGCTGCAATTGATCTATCCTTCCTGGTGCTGATCATCTCCCATTGCTCATCTCGGCACCGACATATCTGGTAAATAGTATCCTTGTGGTCCTTTTGGTAAACTTCTCCAATACGTCCCATGGTGATGTGGGCTACCATGCTCTTTCCTAGACTTCAGGTTGGTGCATCAAAGGAAAACTATACGGGCTCAGTGACGGGCATGAATGTTCTTCCTGGAACTTTAACTTGAATCATCCAATGCTCCTCCTCTGGTAAAGTGGCGATGTAGGTCCAGGTGAAGCTTGGCACTCCGATGTTGAGGTATCTAGTAACTTCCTTCAGGTGGCGTCCAAAGGGTGTATCTTCATCCGGTTGCGTGAACTTGTTCCTTGCATCCGCCATCCTAAAAGAGTAGACAAGATGAGGAGTCAGAAATGAGAAGAGAGAGTAGTGATCTAGGGATTTAGCTTAGTGGTCGTGTCCTACAGTCAGTGTGTGCTCTGATACCATCTTGTAGCGACCAGACCTTAAACAGTCTGATCTCTGTGCATCAGTGTCATCCCTAGATCAGTAATGCTGACACACAAAGTACTCGAAGGATTTATAATAGAGTAGCAATCACACAGTTATTACAATCGAATGTCTCAAAAGAGAACTTATTATAATAAATATGGCTTAAGGCCATCTAATAATGATAACATCGAAAGGCTTGGAAGATAAGCGAGTCCATCAACTCCAACTGCATCACTGAGTATAAGATCACGACCTAAGGCACCTTACTCGTCGTCTGAAAAGTCTGCAACATGAATGTTGCAGCCCAAAAACGGGTCAGCACATGGAATATGCTGGCAATGTAACACATAGAGAGTAATGAACAGAATAATGCTATCACTACATGCATATATGGCTGGTGAAAAGCTCTATGGTTACAGTTTTGCATAAAGCCAATTTTTCCCTACAACAAAGAATAAATTTTATTTGACTATCATGGTCGTTGTTAAACATTGAGAAGGTTCCTCCAACTCAATCCCAATTAAGCATCATCATTAACCCAACAAAATTAAATTAAGCAACATGATGAGATTCACATGATAATCCAGGTACTAGATACTCAAAACGTCCATAACCGGGGACACGTCTAACCATGATTAGTTTATACACTCTGTAGAGGTTTGCACACTTTTCCCCACAAGACTCGATCTCCTCCGCTTGATTTCTCGCACTACATGATGTTTGAGAACAGGGATGACCGAGACACAGTCTTTTAGAAGCATTAACTCTCTACTCCGGGTAGACAGTACCAACCTACATCCCCTACATCTGCTAGTCTACCTCTTCAAAAACTCACGCAACATACTCAACTATGCTAGAGCCCATAGTAGCTTGCGGCTGCACACGGAAGTTTCTAGCATGAATAATCTCATGATCCCTTTGAGCCTGGGTGGCGGTCCATAGGAGAATCACACGGTACCCCGGGATTTCCAAAAATACAGGCAACACTGGATTCCCCAGGTGCCTCAATCCACCCAGATGTGAATTTAAGTTGCCACCTTAAGTAGACCATTAATTAAACAATCTCACATCTGTCATGGATACACTCACCCAATCCACGTCTACTAGCATAGCATAGCAATATAAGCAAACGTAGAAGTAACTCCCAAATGTTTGATAATGAAACATGTAATAGGTACTACCTCATCTACTTCCCAAAACCCACATATTAAATCAGATCCCAATCATGCAATTGTTTGAGGATTGATCTAATGTAATAAAACTGGGCAGTAAAGAGGTATGATCAAAGTGTTACTTGCCTTGCTGATGATCCGTGAAACCTAGAGATTCGAAGTAGCAAGCGACGCACTCCGGGTACTCTATCGCAAACAACAAGCATACAATAAGCACTCATCTAATGCACAGGTAAAACTCAAATAAGAGATCTAACCAGAAAGTTCAACTTAAGAACTCCGGTTTGCATAAAGAATCAAAACGAATGAAGCAATGAAACTCAAACATCGAAAGAAAACAAGCTTCGTTTACTAATCTGGACCTAGGTCAAATTTTACAGTAGCAAAAACTTGTTTGAGTTGGTTAAACAGAAAGAGGGTTTCGAGACGAAACTCTAGGCGCTTGAATCGCCTGATTCCGATAAACGAGCGAAAAATTATAATAGAACGAAAATCGGATCAGAAATCACGATCAGAAATAATCGCGGAAAATCCGAGAAAAAGAAAAACGGACGAACAGGCTAACGAACGAATGTTCGCCGTCTGCGGCTAAACGACGAAAACCGTTCGTTAAAATGAACGTACGGACGAACGCCCGCTAAATAACTAAATTGAAAAAAACTAAACCGATCTATCAAAATAAAATAAACCGTGACTTAAAAAAACGGATGGTTTTTCTTAGAAAACCGCCGGCGGTGGGGCGGCTACCTCCGGCGAGGTCCGGCGTCGGGCTCCGGCGGGGCGAGGCGGCGGCGGCGGCGGTTGATGGCGGCGACGGGCGGCGGGGCGACGACAGTCGGGATGGGCGGCGGCGGCGAGGCGCGGTGGCGGCGGGATCTGGCGGCGGTGGTGCGGGTCTCGAGGTGGGGTAGGGCGGCGGATAGGGTTTCGGCCCGGGGCGGGCCGTCGGCCTTTAAAGGCCGCCCGGGCACAGTGTCCAGGTCGGACACGGCCCGGTAAGGCGGTAACATTTTTTTAAAATAATTACGCGTAGAAAAACAAATAAAAAATAATACTAAACGGACTCCAAAAATCCCGAAATAAGTTTTCCCCGTCCTCTAAAATCAAGCCGGACAAGATGAACGTTTATTTGGGGCCTAAGTGCAATTTTGAAAAACATGCATTTTCCTAATTCAAATAAAATAGCGATAAAACTCCGAAATAAAATCTTGTTTGATTTTAATATTAAACCCTCAATATTTCTTTATTTTGTGAAAGTCATTTTATTCCCTCTCTCTTATTTTTATAATAGAAATAGTTGAAGATAAAATAATTAAAATCAAATGATCCTGTTTTCAAAATTTGAGAAAACCCAAATATGAAAATAACGAAATCCCCAACTCTCTCTGTGGGTCCTTGAGTTGCGTAGAATTTCTAGGATCTGGCCAAAATGCAATAAAATATGATATGCAATGATGATCTAATGTATAACATTCCAAATTGAAAATTTGGGATGTTACAAAATATTATTATGCCTAATACAAAGACTATATTGCCTAAGTACTTTACTAAAAAACTATTTCTGACAAAGTCTTAATCTGTGTCAAGAAATTTATATAATTTCCAATCAACAATGTGTCATGCACACATAGTGTTCAGAAATATTATAACGCTCCTACTTACTTTCTTGTAAATAGAAGCATCTTTATTTCTATCGATGAAATCATATTATTTGATCAATTCATAAAAACAAAGATTCCAACTCCTCTATGCTTGCTTTAGATTATTAATGGATCTCCTGAAGTTTGCACACGTACTAGCATCCTCTAGATCGAGAAAATCTCCTTGGACCGTATCAAATATACAACCTTGGTTCTATTTCCATCTCATGGGAATCATTTTGACATCCATCTATTATATCTCAAAACTGAAATATTTAGTAATTGCTAGTTTAATCCGAACTGACTTTAAGTATTATTACAATGAGACAATCTTGTCATAATGAACTCCTTGATCTTGTCATAAACTATTTGCAACAAGTCAAGCACTATTAAACATTTTTATCTTTGTCAATTTATAGACCCATCACTACACTTTAGACTTTAAGACTTTTAGATGGTCTATCAAGTTCTAAACTTGAATTATGTGTATGGATACTATCTCGGAATATTTTGGCGTATAGCCAATTCTAGAGTCAGAGCCTATCAATGCTTCTCTGTGTATTATAAGTTCATTGTTTGTTTCAACAATATCTCATCTGCATACCCTGAAGGTTTGTACGAATTTTCCAACCTATAAAGTTCAGCTGCATGCTCAACCGAAGTCTCTATATCCTATGTAGAGGCCTCTGTATCAGTCACGGTAAGAAATTTTAGAACCACTTCTAGTGTTTATTTTCTTTGACTTGATCATGAAGATTTTGTAATCTCGTCGAATTGCACTGTCCTCCCACTCACTCTTTTGCAGAAAACATTTTCTTTAAAATTTCCGCACTATAGCAGAACACTTTGCCTTGGCGTAGTGATAGAGGAATACCCAACTATTTGGGATAACCTTCAAAGTAGCACTTATTTCAACAAATTTGATGGTGCTCTTTTTAGTGTAAAAGCCATAGTCTCTAAAGCATCACATTGAAAGTATATTGGCGGAACAATCAATGTCATCTCTGATCTCACCATGGCATACATAGCTTGATTACATCTACTCAAAACACTCTACTCCTAGTGGTGTTTCTAGGAGGTTCAAGGTATAAAATTCTTTTATAGCTCATAAGACATTCACTAAATTTGTAACTCAAATATTCTTTTCTGCAATCCAATTGTAGAACACAATTTTCTTGTTACAATAATTTGTAATTCATTCTGAAACATTTTTGAAACATTTCAAAAGACCCATATTTATGTCTCAATTAGTAAATATAAATATATACTTGAGTCATCCTTGAAGATAGATAAAATCACTGCTTGCGACAGTACTTATTGGACTACATACATCAATATGCATATTTACAATTATTTTTGTTGCTTGTTTTTTATGGCCTGTGAATGTTATTTTAGTTTACTTCACTATGTGGATGAAAGTTGGAAGTGTCTGATGATTCATAATCATATGACTCAAAAACCCATCACTGTGGAATTGCTCCATGTGGGTTTCTCCAATCACTAGTACAACAAGGTGCTATAAAAACATTTTTTAACCCCTTTCCATGACGACATTTTGAATCGTCGCCTAGTGAGTGTGTGCGATATGGGGGGTCCTTCCCACATGAAGCAGAAACCGTCGGGGATAGGCCCTCCTAGCACACATGCTCGGCAAAATGAGGTCGTGTGCAAAGGGCGAGCGATCAAATATGATTATACATATAGTTGTGCTAAAAATACAATTATAGAGGCCAAATCATTTCCGGTCGTAAGTACATCCCACACAGTCAGTCCTGGCTAAACGTTTTCATTTTCATGTATATTCCACAAAGTCAATCCAAGGAATACGTTTCCGTTAGAATGTATATCCCACACAGTTAATCCAAGAAGTATGTTTCCATTCGTATATACATCCCACACAGTCACTCCAAAGAAAGTGTTTATGTTCGCAGGTACATCACACACCATTTTTCCCATTAAATCATTTGTGATAGCATTGCCATTGTAGACGATATTAACAATTTTATCGTTTGCGTTATTGAATGCATCACACATGGTGCGTAGAAGAAACTGTGTGGCATAGGTTGTCCATCACACACACTCTTTATGTGGTAAACGTTTGCGCAAGGTGGCCTAACGCAAACAGTTTTCAAGAGGAAGTCGTGCATGATTATTCATTGATCCAACACGGTTTATTCCTAGAAACTGTGTGCGTTGCCTGAGGTCATCGCCCATGGTGTTTTCTCAATAATCGTTTGCAATAGAAAATCCCAATTAGCGGGCTAATTGGCCATTAGCAGGCTAATTGTCTATTATTAATAATCCATTTTAATCTAATTGACATTTCATATTGAGCACAAAATATATTTCATTTTTGTATTAAGGAAGCAGGATTTCATAATTGAAATACATCAGCGTACAACATCATATAGCTTCAGCACTCAGCTACCCCATTACACAACTGCACCAGCACCAAGTTTCACATGCAACATCTATAACCTTTTGAAATTAGCATCATAGACGGTACATAGACACATGAATCTCACCTGAAAAACTGCTGAAGCGGATGGCGAATATTGAGCCTTCATTGATTTCGAAAGTCTTTGCAAATTTAGGCCAGTGCCTCTGGATGATTGACCGTCCATCCTTTGTCCTCTTCAGGAACACTTCAATATCGAACTGTGGGTGTTGTATGAATATCTTCCTTGCCTCCTGACCATACATGTAGTTTGAGAGGTAATCATCAGTGAGCTGCTTTGGAAAGGCCTAAAAACAAGGATGTGCATAAATATCTTCTCTAGATTGGAAACGGGGCAAAGGAATAAAAAAGCCAAGGTATAATAGTTAGTACCATCCTGTAGTGAACTAATGTCTTCTTCATTGTGCAGACAAAGATCTTGTTGTTTTTTGTCGCTAATTTCTTTCTCCTAACAATCTTTCTGAGTTTCTTGACTTGACTAATATTCATGGACAATTCATTTCCCCATATGCAAAAAGGGTCGAACAGTGGGTCAAAACCTTTGACAGTAGGACCTACATGTGCAAGACCAAACTGTTACAAACCTAAATATTAGAATAGTTCATGCAATTGCACAATAATGTGCTATTAGACAAAGGACCATGCATGTGCAAACCTCGATTGTAAACTTTAGTGCTTCCCATTGTTTCCCTGTAACACATATAAGGTAGTTAGTGATCAGGATAAGAAGTGTTGGGGATATAACTACTAAGGGTAAACCGCCCAGGAGGTGCCGGTTCACCCTCAACTACATTGAAGCCCGTAAAGACCCAGAATATGGCGCTTTACAGATGAAGCTTAGAAGCCCAGAGCCCAAAGGCGGATTAGGGCCCATATTAGTAAACCGATATGATTGTATAACTTGTATTGTAAGATAGGAAAGGGGAGACC
This sequence comes from Triticum aestivum, assembly GCF_018294505.1. Lineage (NCBI taxonomy): Eukaryota > Viridiplantae > Streptophyta > Magnoliopsida > Poales > Poaceae > Triticum > Triticum aestivum. The sequence continues at coordinate 362,702,694 of NC_057813.1, forward strand.
GAGCTGGACACTTGTATGAGCCGGCCTCGGGACTCTGTAGACCGGTCGGGCGTCAACCTATGTATATAAAGGGACGACCCTGCGGCGGTTCAAGGACAGAAAACAACAACTCGAGACCCAGGCAAAGCGTATTTGCTCCCTGGTCATCGAAACCCAATCAATTCCATCACAACTAGACGTAGGCTTTTACCTTCATCGAAGGGGCCGAACTAGTATAAAACTCTCGTGTCCCTTTTCCGGTTTAACCCCTTCAAGCTAACCCGTCGCGATGGCTCCACGACTAAGTCCCATCATGAGGACATCTGACGTGTTAATTCCACGACAGTTGGTGCCCGCCGTGGGGCTATCACACGATGGTTTTGAGTTCTTGAAGGGCAGCTTTGAAGGACTTAAAGGGTACGCGGTTGGCCGGATGACCAAGAGTCGTTGCGACAAGCTCTACATCGACGGCGAAGGATGGGGCCCCGAGGCCGGCTCAATCGAGTACGGGTACCGGGTCCCCTTTGGCGGAATTCATGTCTTCATCAGCAAGATCGGCGAACCGGGCCCTGAGCTGAACATCTGCACCGACCTCATCGAGACGGCTCAGCATGCAAGTCTTGCCCGGATCAAGCCCGCCATGAAGCGTGCGTTCCTAGGATGTGTCCATGGGATCGGATCTGAACCGGTGTCTGAAGATGAAACGGCCGTTTATTCTGATGGCGAGTCATCCACTGGTGAAACCGAGTCCTTGTACCAAATTCATGATGGTGTGCTCGAAGGATATTCCGATGGCAACAGTATTCCAGACCTCCTTGAACCGCCAAGTCGGGTTGCTGTTTTCATGGCCGGAACACAGCCCACCTTGCAGTCTTCCTCTACAACAGCAATGAATACCGGATCAGCGGCCGCGGTAGGAGGCCCGGTGTGCCGACCGGCTCAAGTTCTCTCCGGTTTGATGGATGCCTAGGCAACCTTGTTAACAATGCCAGTTACCCCAGAGACACATGACTGGCATAATGCGGAGGTTACCAAGCTAAAGGACCAGATAACACAGGCTAAGGAGGACCTGGCAGCTGAGGATGCTAGGATGGCTGAAGAATGGGCCACTTTGGATGCCCAGTGACAGCAGATACAGGCACATAATTACAGGTTCATGTTGGATCAGAACGCGTCAAACAACGTAATGCGAAGGAAGTACCGATCGCGTATGCAGCCGGTCTTCAAAGGACCGAATCTCTTTAATACACCAGGGGCTGGGCCGACTAATCCGGCAGCTGCAAACCGGAACGACGCGCCCAGGGCGGCACCGGATCAACCATGGATGATGGATCCACCTCTTCGAACGGATAACCCGCCGCAATACGTAACAACACCACCGGGTCACTTTTCTAGTCCTTTGGATAATATGATTGCTGCGGCATCTCGCCTGGCAGCTATTCCAATGGAGGGCGATTCACTGGCGGCGATTGAGACGCGGCGGGCCAGGGATCTTCTTCAAACCGCCTATTGTGCAGCAGCAGGGTTATTCTTATAGCCGAGACAGAATTCATTCAACCCCCCATCCGAGCAAAAGATATAGCAGGCACATAGATGAGCCGGAGGTGTCTAGCAGTGCGCGGCACCGTAATGCCCCTCAAGGACCCAATCCGGCGCGCGGTGAGGCAAATGCTCAGGATGTGGTGGATAATGGCAGAGCATGAAGGGCGGCCGCTTTAGCAGCACAATACGTGGGTCGTTATCAACCTACCCCGGTTCAGCCAGCGGCGTCAGTAGACCGAGGCACCGAGCTTGCTTTCAGTTCTTAGGGAGTGCCGTGTCTCATTCTGGCTCTCCGTGATGTGCGACTGCCTAAGGATTTCAAGGGTCCACGTAAGGTGCCTAATTACACCGCTGATCAGTCACCCGAGGCATGGGTGGAAAGTTACGAGATGGCAATGGAGATGCTGGATGTGAATGAAGCGGCCTGTGCAAAGTACTTCACGATGATGTTGGAAGGGAGAACCCGTACTTGGCTGAAAAACCTGCCAGCCAAATCTGTCGAGTCATGGGACCAGTTGAAGGCCCGGTTTATAGCCAATTTCAAAGATACGTGCAAACAGCCTATGTCCATTGTGGATTTGGATGCCTGTGTTCAAGGTGAGAACGAGTCAACAACTCATTGGGTGCGCTGGGTTTCAGAAGTTTTGCATTCGTCAGACCAGATTATTGCTGGCCAAGCAATCATAACACTGGAGCGGAATTGCCGGTTTAAGTCATTGAAGATGAAGTTGGGACGGCTCAAGCGCCACTGCAATGACATGGGAATGCTCATGGCAGCCTTGGTTAAATATGCCGATTCTGATAATACCAAGGATCCCGATTCTGATGAGGAAAAACTGGAGAAGGGAAAGAAGAACGGCGGTGCAAAGGGACAGCATCACAACCAAGGAGGCCATGGGAATAATGGTAAGCGCAAAGCAGATAATTCAGATCTTGTGGCTAACACCAATATGCAGCGTCGTAAAGGTAAACCGCCCCAGCGCGGTGGAGGTATGAATCTAGAGCGTCTGCTAAACCAGCCCTGCCCAAAGCATGGGACCAAGGAGGCCCCTGCCACACATCTTTGGAAAGATTGTTATATTATGAAGGAGTTCAAGAACTCTGATCTCTTCCGGTATGATCAGGGTCCGTCGGGCGGTTCAGGTCCAGGTTTTCATGGTGGCGGCGGTTCAAACTCTGGATTTCAGAATAATCAGGGCAACCAGAACAACCAAGGTGGTAATAACCAACAAAATAATCAAGGGAATCAGCAGCAGTCAGGTTATCAAAGTAACCCCAAGCAGTTGAATGGTGGGCAGTATCATGTGTTCACCACCAGTCTGTGCAAGCGCGATCAGAAGCTTCACAAGAGGGAAGTTAATGCTGTTGAACCGGCAGTGCCACGTTATTTGCGGTGGTCCGAGCAGCCCATTGTGTGGAGCAGAGAGGATCATCCGCCCCGGGTTGACAATCTGGGTCATCTAGCTTTGTTGGTGGCACCTCAGGTGGGAGGTTATAAATTTACCAAAGTTCTGATGGATGGAGGGAGCAGCATCAACATCCTGTACTATGAGACCTTCCTTGCATGGGGTTGACAGACAAGAGTCTTAAACCGTCAAACACTGTTTTTCATGGTGTAGTACCAGGAAAATCAGCATATCCTGTTGGAAAGATCGCTTTGGAGGTTGTGTTTGGAGATGAGCATGATTCCAGGTCTGAAACATTGACCTTTGAAGTGGTAAAAATCCAGAGCCCATATCACGCGCTGTTTGGACGGCCGGCTTACACAAAATTCATGGCGAGGCCCTGCTATATCTATTTACAGCTCAAAATGCCGGGTCATAAGGGGACCATCACAGTACACGGAAGCCAAAAGATCGCTTTGGACTGTGAGGAAGGTGATGCGGCTTATGTTGAGTCGGTTTGTGCTACAGAGGAGCTAAAGTTCTATAAAGACAATGTTGATCCGGCAGACATGACCCCGCTAAGAAGCCCACCACTGAGCATGACTCGACCCTGAAGTTCAAACCGGCTGATGAGACTAAACTTGTTGATTTTGTTCTTGGCGATTCATCCAAACAGTTTAGCATCAACACCAATTTGGATCCAAAATAGGAAAGCGCGCTCATCGAGTTCATCCGTGAGAACCAGGACATTTTTGCATGGAAGCCTTCTGACATGCCAGGTGTACCGAGGGAACTTGCTGAGCACACTCTCAATATTGATCCCAAGTTTAAACCGGTCAAGCAGTTTCTCCGTCGCTTTAACAAAGAAAGACGCAAGGCCATTGGGGAGGAGGTAGCCCGACTGTTGGCTGCTGGGTTTATCGTCGAAGTATTTCACCCTGAGTGGTTGGCTAATCTGGTGCTCGTTCTTAAGAAAAACGGCACTTGGCACATGTGTGTGGACTACACAGATTTGAACAAGGCTTGTCCGGCCGATCCTTTTACTCTCCCGTGTATTGATCAGATCATTGATGTGAGGCGGGTTGTGAGCGCTTGAGTTTCTTAGATGCTTATTCAGGTTATCATCAGATCAAAATGGTAGTTAAGGACCAGGAGAAGACAATCTTCATCACTCCCTTTGGAGCCTTATGCTATGTTTCTATGCCCTTTGGGCTCAAGAGTGCCCAAGCAACTTATTAGCGCTGTGTGCAAAATTGTCTTCACACTCAGATTGGGCGCAATGTTCATGCCTATGTGGATGACATTGTAGTCAAATCCAGGAAAAAGGAGACATTGATAGATGATCTCAAGGAGACCTTTGACAATCTTCGGGTTTATAAGATGATGCTCAATCCGGGCAAGTGTGTTTTTGGTGTTCCAGCAGGCAAGCTACTGGGTTTTCTGGTGTCCAACAGAGGCATTGAGGCCAATCCGAAAAAGATCAAAGCGATCACATCCTTGGCTAAACCGAAGTGCATCAATGACGTTCAGTGTCTGGCAGGTCGAATTGCAGCCCTTAGCCGGTTTATCAGCCGTTTGGGAGAGAAGGCGATTCCCTTGTATCAGATGTTGAAGAAGACAGACGATTTTGTCTGGAGTGACGCAGCTAATGGGGCGTTTGAAGACTTGAAGCGGCAGTTGGCTGAATCACCGGTCCTTGCTGCTCCAGTTGATAAGGAGCCCTTGTTATTATATGTGGCCGCTAATGCCCGTGCGGTCAGTGTGGCAATTGTGGTTGAGCGCAAGGAGGCTGGGAAGGAATATCCGGTTCAACGGCCGATTTACTATATCAGCGAAGTACTAATCGAGTCAAAACAGCGATATCCGCATTGGCAGAAGCTGGTATATGGGGTTTTTTATGGCAAGTTGGAAGCTCAAGCAATACTTTCTAGACCATCCCATCACAGTGGTTAGTTCTGCTCCTTTGGGCGATATAATTCAGAATAGGGAAGCAACTAGCCGGGTTGCAAAGTGGGCAATTGAGCTTGGTCCACATGGGTTGAAGTATATGCCTTGAACGGCCATCAAGTCTCAGGCGCTTGTTGACTTCATCAATGATTGGACCGAGTTACAGGCACCAGAGGACAAACCAGATAATACATACTGGACTATTCACTTTGATGGATCCAGGCAATTGGAAGGCTCGGGGGCTGGAGTTGTCCTTACTTCCCCTCGAGGTGATAAAATTTGTATGTTCTCCGCTTAATGTTTCCTTGTGCTAACAATGCAGCTGAGTACGAGGCCTTACTCCATGGTCTCCGCATGGCCAAGGAAATGAACTTAAGCCGGGTTCGCTGTTTTGGAGATTCTGATTTGGTGGCTCAACAAGTTTCTGGTACTTGGGATTCTAAGGATCCACTCATGGCGTCTTACAAACGCGAGGTGGATATTGTGGCAGGTCACTTTAAGGGTTATCAGGTTGAGCACATTGACCGGCGCAAAAACGAAGTAGCAGATGCTTTAAGCCGGCTGGGATCTCAGCGTAAACCGGTACCACCCAATACCTTTCTAGATATCTTGCATAACCCATCTGTTAAGCTGCCTACAGAGGAGGATTTAGTTGTTCCTGATCCGGAGGCCCAATTGGTAGCCACTTTACATATCATTCCGGATTGGACGGTTCCATATTTGGCGTATATGAACCGGGGCGAGCTACCAGATGATGAGGTTTTAGCCAGACAGATAATCCGGCGATCCAAGTCCATGGTTATTCACAATGGCGAGTTACACCATTGCAGTGTTTCAGGCGTATTCCAACGTTATGTTTCTCCTGAAGAAGGACAAGAGATTCTACCTGAAATCCATGAAGGGGATTGTGGTCACCATGCCGGTTCAAAATCCCTAGTGGCTAAAGCTTTTCGTCATGGGTTTTATTGGTTGATAGGTCATGCTGATGCGGAGGATCTGGTAAAGCGGTGTGACGCTTGTCAGAAGTTTTCACGTCGAGCTCATGTTCCGGCTCAAGAGCTAGGGATGATTCCTATCACTTGGCCATTTGCTACTTGGGGGCTTGATATGGTGGGACCTATTAAGCGCTCTAAGGATAAGAAGACCCACCTGTTGGTGGCGGTTGACAAGTTCACTAAATGGGTTGAAGCGGAGCCCGTCAGCAAGTGTGACGCAGCCACGGAGGTTCAATTTCTCAAAAAGATCATCTTCCGTTTTGGCTTTCCACACAACATCATCACAGATAATGGCACGAACCTTTCTAAAGGTGAGATGGAGGAATTTTGTCAACGAGAGCACATCAGGCTTGATGTAGCGTCCGTGGCTCACCCCCAGTCTAATGGTCAAGCGGAGAGAGCTAATCAAGAAATCTTGAAGGGTATCAAGCCCCGGCTTATGGTTCCTTTGAAGCAGACGCCGGGTTGTTGGGTGGAAGAATTACCATCTGTGTTATGGAGTATAAACACCACACCAAACCGATCTACGGGTTATACACCTTTCTTCATGGTTTACGGGGTAGAGGCTGTCCTCCCAAGTGATATTCGTCATGACTCGCCCCGGGTTGCAAATTATGTTGAAGAGGACAATGAGCAAGCACGTCAAGAGGCGCTGGACCTGTTAGATGAAAAACGGGACATGGCTTTGGCTCATTCGGCGGTTTATCAACAAGACCTGCAGCGTTATCACAGCCGCTGGGTTAAAACAAGAACCTTTCAAGAAGGCGACTTAGTGCTCCGGCTCATCCAGGATCAGACCGATATGCACAAGTTATCCCCACCTTGGGAAGGGCCCTTTGTGGTCAGCAAGAATCTGCACAACAGATCATACTACCTCATCGACGTTTGAGACAACTCACACAGTTCTGAGGAGGAGACCCGACGGCCATGGAACATAGCTCTTCTTCGGCCTTACTACACTTGAGCCATAGGCTTTTCTTATGTACATATTTTGACAATGTATATATTATGATCAATATAATAAATCGGCACCCTTTCTATAAGCAGGGCCTCTACTGTTTTCCCTCAAATATGTTTTTGGTTACATGGGGGCTTCGGCTGACAAAGCGGAGTACTACCTGTTGAACCAGCTATCATGCCACTATACAGCTTGGGAGCTTCACACCTAAGGGGCCAAAGAGAGTTTGGATGCTGTGCACAACTCAAACATAGGCACCCATCGAGCACAGCTCACAAAGTTACTTGGGGGCTCTTTGTGCACTGCAACAAAGAGTTTGAAAGGACCCTTGTAATATGCTATCAAGCACGGCTTGGAAGCCTGGTGTATTCACCTAAAACCCCGGGTTAACCTGCCTTCATCAAGTCAGCCACTCCTATCCAGGTAATCTTGGCATGACCCGCCGAATGTTTGACAAGTCAATCTTTTAAAGACCCTGAACTTGTCGAAGTTAAAACGATGATTGGTTAGTTGGAGGCCCATCTTAAAAGGCTTTGCAAAATGGTTTAACTCAGCGGCCTGGCAGCCCATGAAAAGCCTCGAATTTGGGCCTGGCATCCCTTGAAAAGCCTCGACTACACGGTTTTTATTTGTTTTTTTGCAAAGTTTTTTACTCTTTGTTAAGTTTATTGAACCGGTGTCTATTGACCTGGTGTGGCTTTTCGTCATCATATTAACCCGGTGTTTGTTAACCCGACTTGGCTTTCAACTACAAGTTGTCAGACCATATTCATATTAACCCGGTGTTTGTTAACCCGGCTTGGCTTTCAACTACAAAGTTGTCAGACCATATTTCTTATCAAACTGGTGTTTCATAACCCAGACTAGTTTTGATTACATATTACCAGCATGATCATATGGTGTTTATTACAACCCGATATGGTTTAAACATATACACCAGCACTGCATGGTGGGAGTTATTAAAACTCCAAATTTGGGTTTCTCACCCTTACTACACATCTAAGTTGGTAAACCAACTAAGTGGTTTAATATCACAGGTATGATTTATTTCATATTTTGATTCAGCTTTGGTAATTAACCAGGCTTTGTTTTGGGCATTATGACCCGTCCAGCGGTACACCGCCTGGATAATTCTTTTTATGCAGACATCAGGATTGCATGAAATTACCAAAGTATATAATCAAGCACAGAAAATATCATGGTGGTCAAACATAGTCATGTATCAGTGTCGCAGATCAAAGTATTTTAAACTAGCCTATTACAAGGCGCTTTGAAGCCCAAAATACTGATTGTCCTTACACAGAACAAAGTCTGAAAAAATAACCCAATTGCCGGATTAAGACTCATTGCCAGGACGACGTGAAGTTGATGGATCCTTAGGCGCCGGTTCAACCTCCTCCTCCCCACCCAGTGGCTGGAAGTCAATGGTGGTCCAGTCAATCCGGGTTAGCACTTGAAAGACGACCTCTTCATTTATAAGATTTGACGGTTCAACATCAGGGGCGTAAGTGTGCTTACAAATGGGCGGAATAAGATTCTGCACTTCTGTCACAGCAGTGTAAACTCGATGGTTGTTGGCATCATAGAACAACCGATGAGAAGTCAAGTTCACCTCTTCAGCCAATTGACTTGCTACTGGATGCAACTCCTTGGTCAGGGTTTTGAGGGCTTCATTGTCAATTGCTGACCCGTCTTCCTGTTCATCCAGATATCCCTTGACAATGTCAACTGGATCCAAGTTAGCTATCCATGATTTGGCACGGGTCAATGCTAACAACGCACCAGCCCTGGCAGCAGATCACTTTAACTCCTCTATCTGAGCAGGAGTCATTGATAGCTTGGCCAAGGTATCTTTGATCAAAGTTGGTGCCGGTTTGTTGTACGAAGCTGCAGAAATGACTTGTTGTGCCCCTGTATACAGTTGCTCAATCAATGTGTAAGCTGCCTTCAACTTCATCCGCATATCTGCGCCCAAATGAGCAGTGCGATTACCTGCAAACGGTTTAAGAATTTACTGTTAAACCGACAGAATTGCAGCTATTTCAGTACAGGATATTACAAAGTACTTACCAAAAATTGCACAAGTCATGGTGTTCACTTGATATTTCAGCCCTGTCAGCTCGTCCGCCACCGGTTTAAGAGCTGCTTCGGCATCTTCAGCCCGCTTCAACAAAGCAGCCTTCTCAGTTTCCCAGTTGGTGCATTCATTTTTGAAGCCATCTTTCAATTGCTCCATGGCTGTCAAAGCACCCTTTAGCTCTTCTTTGGCTTTAGAGGTCTCTTCTTGCTGGGACTTGATGTTTTCTTGAAGATCAGCAATTTGAGATTCTTTGATATTTCTATCGGTCTGCAAAAGTCAGATGATGAAGTTGTTAAAGTCCCAAGCACATAACAAGTTATACACTTGGCACTTGGGGGCTAATGTGGATTGCTTCTTAAAACGGATATTTTTAAAGTCCCAAGGCTCAATACAAGTATCAAGCTTGGCACTTGGGGACTAATGCACAATTGATCAGTTAAAGGTGAAGGCAATTAATAAGGACAGAAAGTCCCGGTTTGTCTTCAAGAGACGAACCGGCCCTTGGGGGCTACTCAGTTGAAGTATTCTTTATCTCGAAGTCCTGGTTTATCTTCAAAAGATAAACCGTCCCTTGGGGGCTACAACAGAAGAGATATACAGAACAAAGCAGTTTTTGAAGGTTACCTCATAATGTTCCTTCATTAAATTCACCAAACCGGCTTCAAAATCCCGGCTTGTGTATAGGCGGTTTAAGAATCCGGAATGAAGCTCCTCGGTGCTAAGGTTAACGAAGTTGGATAAATCAGTCTTCCCTTTCCCCTTGCCCATAGCAGCGAATTCCTCCTTGGCAGTATGTTTTGACAAGACAACCGGATTACCAGGACTAGTGTGACCCGTACCAGTAATAACAAGATCATCATCATCACCTTTTGATGGATTTGGCGGATTGACAGTGACCCTGGCTGGGCTTGGCGGATTAGCAGTGTCCATGACTGGGCTTGAAGGAGGAATAGTATCTCTAGCCGGGCTTGGAAGGTCCTCATTCCTGGCCGGGCTTGGAGGATCAACATGTGGACTGGCCGGGTTAGCTTCTGACGGATCAACATCAATATTCTGACCCTGTGGGGTAGGGTCATCAATGGCAATGTCAGCACCTCTATGAGCACCTTTGGAAGTTCTGTCCAGTTCAACCTCTTCAGTAGGGACATTGATTCTTGCCTTCTTGCTCAGCCGAGCTTTGGCGCTGAAAAATTAAAACAAAAGGTCAGTGGGTGAACCGGCGCAAGAAGACAAAGTTAAAACAGTATACTTACCCAGGGATGGTCCCGAGGGGAGGCATTTGAGTGGTTGATGAACCGCCAGATGAAGAATTGGAAGATACCTGGTAATTTGGATCAGATGGATTGAGTGGCTATCGAAAGAAACCCTTCAAAGGATAAAGTTTTTCGAGAGAACAAGAAACCTCTGGACGACGCTTGCGGGTGGGTGTATCCGGTAAACCGGAAGAGGTGACTTGCTGGCCACTGTGCCGGGTTGTGCGACAACCTTCAACTTGCTATGTCTTCAAAGAGAATTGCGGATCCAAATGAGCAAGAGGGTGAGAGTATTTTACTTTCCGAACTGCATGACGAAAATTTTGAACCGGCACAAGATCTGAATCGGAAGAAAGAGAGATTACCTCTACATGGTCCGCACGGCTGGCCTCTGCATCATCCTGAGAATAATCATTGTAAATAAGGTGTAGGAAAAAGGAACCAAGGGAGTCAAGTTCTACCTTTTGATCCGATTCATCAATGTCCTCTGGCGGATCAGAAGATTCAGCGGTTTTCTTCTTAGCTGCTCTCTTTGTGACTTTGCTCTTCACACGAGGAGCCCTAGCCGGTTTATCTTGAGTTTTCCTCTTCCAGAAGGAGCTATTGGCCTGCAAAATTAAACAAAGGATTATTATAACAGTGTTAAAGCAGAGACGGATAAAAAAAGCACAAGGTTACAATTTTTACCGCTGGCGGTTTGTTGGAGGCATAAAAAGGGAGCAGCCCAGTTTTGCTGCATGCGGCGATCAGTTTGTCAAGCATCTTCTTCACACTTTCAGTGACTTCATCATCAGTCATTTCTATTTCATTAAACCGTTGAGGATCCTTGGCGTCGCTTGTATATTCATGCACCAATCCGGAGTGGCGGCTTAAGGGTAGGAAATGCCACGAAACCCAGCAGCGGACGAGGCCAACACTGGTCAAACCGTTGGCTAGGAGAGCCCGGAGCTTGGCGAGTTGAGGTGCATAAACTTGTCGTTCTTTTGCAGTTAATCGTTGAGGTAACGGGTGGCCATTGCTAAGCCGATGAGGGCGGTAACCCGACAAAGGATTTTCTCCAGCAGGGGAAGTGTTTTGGCAGTAAAACCAAGTTTGGTTCCAATCTTTCGGATGCCTGTGGTGTTTTGCATGAGGGAAATCAACTTCTTTCCTCTTCTGGGTTGATACTCCACCAAGTTCTGTGTTAGGACCATCAGAGAACTTAGTTCGGCGGTTTAGATGGAAAAAGTCCTGGAAGAGCTCAACAGATGGTTCTTCTTGAAGATAAACTTCACAGAATACTTGAAAGTTGCATATGTTGGATACAGAATTTGGTCCAATATCCTGTGGATGGAGGTGAAAGCTAGCAAGGACATCCCGAAAAAACTTTGATCCGGGCGGGCTAAATCCCCGGTCTAGGTGCTGCATGAATACAATCACTTCTCCATCTTGAGGCTCCAGAGGGCACTCAGGGCCAGGGACTCGCCAATGAAGGACATTTTTTGAGGCTAAAGCACCAGTTACAACGTATCCATTGATTTGCATTTCTGTGATCCGGGATGGAACCCAGTTGCAAGCGGAAAATTGCTTGGTCATCTTGGAAAGCAAACTGTAAAGGAAAAATGAAGGCCGAATTATGATTGACGGTTGATGTGCACTAATCGGTGTTAAACTGGGGAATTTGATCAAAGCATATGTGTGAGATAAACCGGAAATTGCTATTCAAGTCAAGATGGCAGTTTAAGTGAGGGCTAATGGCATATGGCAGATTATCAATTACTAAAGGTTAAACCGTCCTTAAATAGAAGAGGCAGAGCTGAAAATCTACTAAGTATTTATAGAAACAGGTTTCACAATATGGCAGTATAATTTTGGATCTACCGTCGTTCAGTAAGGAATTTTTTCTGAGCCCTAAAATGGCGACGACGGAACACCATAAGTCTAAATGGGATCTATCAAGGCAGGAGGAGGTACTACGGCGAGGTAAACTAAAGTTTCAACTTTGGCTGCAAGAGGAAGATGACAAGTTCATCTAGATTCAACAGTAAGCAAGAAGCAGCGAACAAAGATGAACACTGATGAACACGGATGAACACAGAAACCCTAATACATATCTAGGGTTGAAGGGAGGAGGCTTACCAGATGCACAGGAATAGCGGAGAAGAGCTGCAGGTTTCTGGTATGGTCAGGTTGATGCAGCGGCCTTGTCGATGCAGTGCTTGAAGATTGAGGGCGGCGGCGGAGCTTCAGAGCTTGAGCGTCACGAGGTGGAAGAAGAGGCACGGAAGGGGAAGAAAGAAAGGACCCCTGAGCCTATTTATAAGGAAAATAGATAAGGCAAGCGCGGGAACCGAGGAGCCTAAAGCGGCAAAAGAGGGCGTAGCTGTCGCCTCGATCTTCGGGAAACAGTTAATGAGGAATCTTTATTATCTTTTTATACAGAGATGATGTCATGATGATTCACTGCTGCATCCAGAGGATGACGTCACGACGGTTTAACAAAAGTTTACAAGAGAAGACAACATGGCGGTTTACGGGAAATGTAAGAAGATGTTCACGGATTTTTTCTAAGTATTGGAGATTGACATGAACTGGTTCAAATCAACCTGGGGCCTAATGTTGGGGATATAACTACTGAGGGTAAACCGCCCAGGAGGGGCCGGTTCACCCTCAACTACATTGAAGCCCGTAAAGACCCAGAAGATGGCGCTTTACGGATGAAGCTTATAAGCCCAGAGCCCAAAGGCAGATTAGGCCCATATTAGTAAACCGATATGATTTTAACTTGTATTGTAAGATAGGAAAGGGGAGACCGAGCCGGACAATTGTATGAGCCGGCCTCAGGACTCTGTAGACTGGCCGGGCATCAACCTATGTATATAAAGGGACGACCTGAGGGCGGTTCAAGAACAGAAAACAACAACTCGAGACCCAGGCAAAGCGTATTTGCTCCCTGGTCATCGAAACCCAATCAATTCCATCACAACTAGATGTAGGCTTTTACCTTCATCGAAGGGGCCGAACTAGTATAAAACTCTCGTGTCCCTTGTTCGGTTTAACCCCTCCAAGCTAACCCGTCGCGATGGCTCCACGACTAAGTCCTGTCATGAGGACATCTGACGTGTTAATTCCACGACAAGAAGGGTTCGCATGCTATCAGTAAAATATGTTGATGAAAAATAAGAACATTACAGATTCATCAGATTAGTGCGAGCCACATGGAAAATACATTTATTCAAACCAAGCATGATTAAGAACTAGGAAATATAGCAATTGTATATGTTTCCCATGTATTACGTGCAGCCAAATTCGATTTATTCTTCACATGCACAACAATACAAAATTCTACCCACGACAATTGGACATCTCATTGCAGAATTGAATCAAGCAGTTAACTAAACACCACAACAAATGAACCAAACATTAACTAAGAACCACATTGCACAATATAACATACTCCTAATAGAAGATCAGACAGTTAACCAAACCAAGCATGCTGAACAACTTGGAAATATAGCAATCGTATTTTCTTCTTATGTATTTAGTACAACTAAATTCGATTTATTTCTTACATGGTATACAATAACAAAATGCACCTAGTGTCAACGTGTCAACTTTGTGGACGGAACGATATCCGTTGCCTCCTCTTGCTTTCAAAAATTTTCTAGTGTCAACGTAGAACAACAGGAGTGTTGTGTCATTTTTTGGGATTTTTCGTGGTTCGTTTGGATATTTTTATACATTAACTAAGTTTTCTATGCATTTAGGGGCATAATTTAAATTTGAACTACATGCAAATGCTCCAGTGCATATAAATGGGTTCAAAATTCAAATGTGTGTCCTTGGTTGCATGCTTAGGTCCCATGCAAGAAACGGGAATGAATGTCAAGCACCTTGCCACCGTCACTCGGCCGCTAACATTGAGATACACGCCGTGTTAAAAATATTATCCCATTTGGGGAAGGTTGTGGTATAAGCTTCTCACAAAGCAGAGTTTGATGTCTACTACGCAACTTTATTCTTGTAGACTTGTGTTGGGACTCCAAGCGCAGAGTTTTGTAGGACAGTAGCAATTTTCCCTCAAGTGGATGACCTAAGGTTTATCAATCCATGGGAGGTGTAGGATGAAGATGGTCTCTCTCAAACAACCCTGCAACCAAATAACGAAAAGTCTCTTGTGTCCCCAACACACCAAATACAATGGTAAATTTTATAGATGCACTAGTTCGGTGAAGAGATGGTGATAAAAGTGTAGTAATGATAGTAGATATTGATTTTTGTAATAAGAACAATAAAAAATAGCAAGGTAGCAACTGATAATACGGAGCACAAACGTTATTCCAATGCTTGAAAATGATGCCCAGGGTCCGTACTTTCGCTAGTGAAATCTATAAAAAATTCTAATTTAATTGGATCATATAACCATACCTCAACGTGTGATGAAGAATCACTCCAAAGTTCTTATCAAGCGGAAAACATAAGAAGAAATTGTTTGTAGGGTACGAAACCACCTTAAAGTTATTATTTCCGCTCAATCTATTCAAGAGTTCATACTAAAATAACACAAAGTTATTCTTTCCGTTCGATCTATCCAAGAGTTCGTACTAAAATAACACCATATGATACACATCAACCAACTCTAATGTCACCTAGATACTCCAATGTCACCACAAGTATCCATGAGTTAATTATACAATACACATCAAACAATTTCATATTCATAATACTCGATCCAACACAAAGAACCTCAAAGAGTGCCCCAAGATTTCTACCGGAGAAACATGGACGAAAACGTGCATCAACCCCTATGCATAGATTACCCCATTGTCACCTCGGGAATCCGCGAGTTGAGTGCCAAAACATATATCAAGTGAATCAATATAATACCCCATTGTCACCATGGCTATTCATATGCAAGTGCTCTCAAATCCATAAAAATATTCAATATGATAAAACAAAATCTCAAAGGGAAAACTTAGTTCATCACAACAAGATAGAGAAGGAGAAACACCATATGATCCAACTATATTAACAAAGCCCGCGATACATCAAGATCGTGCCATCAAGAACACGAGAGAGAGAGAGAGAGAGAGAGAGAGAGATTAAACACATAGCTATTGGTACAAACCCTCAGAGGACTACTCCCTCCTCATCATGGTGGCCGCCCAAATGATGAAGATGGCCACCGATGATGATTTCCCCGTCCGACAGGGTGCCAAAATGGGCTCCCGATTGGTTTTTCGTGGCTACAGAGTCTTGCGGAAGCGGAACTTCCGTTCTATGGTTATCTTCGGGATTTTTGGAATATTTGGGAATTTATAGGGCGAAGAGGCGGTGCAGGAGGCCAACAAGGTGGACACAACCCACCAGGGCGCGTCTGGGCCCCCAGCCGCGCCTAGGTGGGTTGTACCCCCTCGGGGCACCCCTCTGGTATTTCTTTGTATGTCTTATGGTCCAGAAAAAATCTCCAAAAAGTTTCGCTGCCTTTGGACTCTGTTTGGTATTGATTTTCTGCGAAGTAAAAAATAAGCAAAAAATATCAATTGACACTTGGCACTTTGTCAATAGGTTAGTTCCAAAAAATGATATAAAGTTGTTATAAAATGATTATAAAACATCCAAGAATGATAATATAACAACATGGAACAATAAAAAATTATAAATACGTTGGAGACCTATCAGCATCCCCAAGCTTAATTCCTGCTCGTCCTCGAGTAGGTAAATGATAGAAAATAGATTTTTGATGTGGAATGCTGCCTGTCATGTTCATCACATATTCTTTTCTTTTGTAGCATGGACATTTGGACTTTTATATGATTCAAAGCAATAGTCTAGTTTTGACATGAATATTTCAACACTCAAGCATATCAACAAGCAACCATGTCTTTTAAAATATCAACACTAAAGCAAGTTATCCCTAGCCCATTATGCTCAATCATTGATCCATTCATGAAACACACTCGCATATGAGCTACACCCAATGCTCAAGTACGATCATAGTGCCCCTTAGTCGGTGCTTTATAAGAGAAGATGGAGACTTAAAAAAATGCATAAAGTAAATAGAAAGGCCCTTCGCAGAGGGAATTAGGGATTTGTAGAGGTGCCAGAGCTCAAAGCAAAAAAATATAGAGATAAACATTTTGGGTGGCATGCCTTTCCTATCAACAAAAACAATCAAGTAGTTCTCAATACATTCCATGCTAGATATATCATAGGCGGTTCCCAAACAAAAAATAAAGTTTATTCCCTTTTCCACCATACTTTCACATTCCACGGCTAACCGAATCCATGGGTACCGTCCATACCAACACTTTCCAAGGAATTTATTATTGAACAAAATAAATAATATATTTTTTGCATTTCGGGACTGGGCATCCCTATTACCTTTGCCACACTCTCGTGCAATGACAAATGAGTAAACACTCATCTTTAGAATAACAGATCTAGCATGGAAAATATTAGCCACCCCCTGCCGCTTAATGAGCGGTAGGGCACACAAAAAGGAAATTTATTTTGAAAATTAGAGTTGGCACATACAAATTTACTTGGAACGACACGGAAATATCGCATATAGGTAGGTATGGTGGATTCATTTGGCACAACTTGGTTTAAGGAGTTTGGATGCACAAGCAGTATTCCCGCTTAGTACAAATGAAGGCTAGCAAATAGATTGAAAAGAGACCAACCAAGAAATGAAAACGATCATAAACAACCATTAAACATAACTAACACTGAATAATGCACCACAAGTAGGATGTAATTTCATTGCATAACTATTGACTTTCGTGCTTGCATAGGGAATCACAAACCTTAACACCAATATTCTTACTAAAGCACAATTACTCATCAACATGACTCACATAACTATCATCATATCGCAAAACTATTACAAAGAATCAAGTTTAATTTGTCCAATGATCTTCATGAGAGTTTTTATTATATCCCTCTTGAATATCTATCACTTTGGGACTAGTTTCATATATTGCAATAGCTTTTGACAAGCTCAAATAAATTTAAATGAAGAGCTCAAGCATAAGTATTTCTTCAAAATTTTCAACTCTCAAAACAATCTAAGTGAAGCATGGGAGTAAATGACAAACTACTCCAAAAAGATATAAGTGAAGATCAAGCGAGTAGTTATGTAAATGGGTAGCTATGTGAGGACTCTTTTTTATTTAAAAACTTTTAGATCTAAGTATTTTATTAAAACAACAAGGAAAACAAAATAAAATTAAATTTAATAATAGCACACTCATGTGAAGAAGCAAAAACTAGGCTCAACCGATACTAACACTACAAAAAAGACACATCCGTGACATTTAGGGCCGAACGAATTTTTTTCCTGTCATGCTTATGACACTTCTATGACAATAATTGTGACAAAACCCGGTATCATCATAGATGTGGTGGGATCCTACTTCTATAACAAAAAATCATGACAGAAAATTGGCTTTTCGTCCTGGGAGGGCCGGAGACGCAGCTGCGTGACATTCCTTGGGCCATCCATGACAAAAAAAACCATGGTAGAAGCGAGAGCGAGGAAAATATCGGGGTGTTCCCGGTTACGGTGGGTGGTCGGGGCCGAGCGATGCATGGAGGTTTGCGCATTTCTCTCGTACACGTAGGCGCGTGGGTGCGAGGCGTTGGGCTCTAACTGAACCTGAGCGATTGCACTGCAGGCTACGCATTACTGAACCCCGAGTGATCGATCAATGGCTGTTAACTGAACCCGATCGAGCGATTCCTTCGCTACTGCTACTAACTGAAGCCGATCGATGCTGCCTCTGGATGAACAGCGAGTGTTGTTAGGGGGTTGGATGAACAGTTCCTGGTGGGGGGTTGGATGAACAGGACCCCGTGGTGTTGCTGCTGGGTGAACAGGACCCCGATCGATCGAGCCGGTTGGGCATGGATGAACAGGACCGTGTGGAGGGCTGGATGAACATGACTCCATGGAGGGAAGGTTGAACAGTAGCCGGTGGAGGGCTGGTTGAATAGTAGCGGGTGGAGGGCTGGATGAACAATAGCCCGTGGAGGGGTGGTTGAATAGGACCCCGTGGAGAGGGCTGGTTGAACAGTAGCCGGTGGAGGAGGGCACGGTGGAGGCTGGATGAATAGGAGCCCATGGATGAACAGTCACAGGTGGAGGCTGGAGGAGGTCGACGGTGGATGAATAGTAGCCCATGGAGGCTGGAGGAGGTCAACGGTGGAGATGAACAGTATCCCGTGGAGTCCCGTTTTGCGGTACGCTACACCCCTCCCGCTGAACAGGACCCCCGTTTCGACGGTAGTTCTCCAACAAGTCTGTTTCCTCCGTTGCGGTACGCCACACCCCTCCCGATCAACAGGACCCCATTTTGACTGTAGGAGGTCCAACAAAAGTATGTTTCCTCCGTTTTGCGGTACGCCAGACCCCTCCCGATGAACAAGATCCTGTTTCGACCATGGCTGGTTGAACACAAGGTCGTTTCCTCCATTCTGCGGTACGCCATGCCTCGTTTCCATCGGCGGTTCCGTCCAAGCCCTCCCGATGAACACGACAACGCATTCTGTTCCAACCAAGCTGCTGGGCTCCCCATGAACACAACGACGACGCAGTTTCTCCGTTCCGACCCAGCCATGTACACGAGCCCTGGCCATATGTATGCGCGAGTAGGCGTTCGAGACCCTGCCCGTATGAACGTACATGGCCGTATTTACTTTCTTGCACCCTGGCCACTTTACGTACGTGTACATGCTACGTGCGCGCCTCTACTATGCCACATGCACGCCTCTACTACGACACGTGCACGCCTCTACATCGACCAGTATGTACGTACACGTTCGCGACCAGAATGACAACACTACGTACGCTTCGACCAGGTGGGTCCCGACTGTCAGGCACTTCCTTGCGTGCGAAGATGTAGCTGGTGGGTCCCAGCAGTCAGGGGGCGAATCATTTTGTTTTGCCCGTAATATGGACGCACTTCCTTGTGTGCGAAGATGTAGCAGGTAGGTCCCAACAGTTAGGGGGGAAATGTTTTTTTTGTGAAATACGGTGGCCCCTCCGGTGGGTCCCTGCTATGTGGAGGAATCATTATTTTTCGCATAATAAGGAGGCACTTCCTTGCTGTGGTCGCGGACCCAGCTATCAGCCTCTCCATGTACAGTACTCTTTCGATGGAAGTCGGTCGTTGACCGCATTGACCATGCCGCGCCATAGGGATGGCAATTTTATCCATGGATCTGGATACCCATGGATACCCAACCCGGTTGGGCAAGGGTATGGAGCGCATTTCTGCCCATGGGTCCGTGGATATGGATACCCATGAACAGCCGGGTTGGGCACGGTTATAATTTGTGCTCCATGGATATCCAATGGATACCCACATGACATGTGGGGCCATATGCCAGTGACAGTAGAAAGAGCGAATCAATGGGAAATGGCAGGCAATATTCAACTGGTGCCATAAGCTATATGCTATAGAATCAACCTCTAGTATGCCACACTTAAGGACTCATCGTATTACTTGTTGCCTACTTATGCATGTTGCTTATGTTGTCATTTGTGAGTGAATGATGATAAGCTAATTTGATCTTTGGGAAGGCTTCACGCTGACTTTTCTATGCCCATGGAGCTCCATGGGTATTTGAGTATCCAGTGGGTTTGGGCATGGGCACAAGTTATGCCCATGGATAATTTGGTGGATGGGCAGAGAGTAGGAAGATGGGTCATGGGCTGGATTTGGACCAGCTCCACCCGCCCCAAACCCGACCCATTGCCATCCCTAGCCGAGAACACTAAGGCGATGGACGACAGCAAGGTCTAGGAAGGGGATGACATGGAGCTGGGGAAGATGCGACAATGGATGCCCACGTGGAGAGGAGTACAAGGGTTAATTGGTTCAGCTGCGGTGTGAGGCTGCCGTCGCCGCAGAATAACAATGGGTGTGGGTGAGTGGAGGGATGGCCTGGCCATCAGTGGGAGTAGTAGGGGGAGATGGGGCCTCCGCGGCAGCACATCCAGCCACAGGAGGCAGGAGCAAGCGGCACGACCGGCGCTGCTTTGGGCGGCTGGAGCAAGAAGACCAGAGGTTGAAGAAGCACTACGGCCGTTGGATGGACATCGTACGGTCACTGGAGCAAGAATCGTTCATATTGAATAAGTTGACAAAGCCCTCTGTCCCCGTCAACTTAGTAGGCCCACAAGTCAGCCTCCCACTATGCTGGGTCCCAGCTAGCAGGGGGAGTATTCATTTTTTTGTGCGTAATAAGGAGGCACTTCCTTGCGTGCGAAGTTATAGCTGGTGGGTCCGAGCTGTCAGTGGGGGGAACGTTTTTTTCATGAAATACAGAGGCTCTTTCGGTGGGTCCTAGATGTCAGGTGGAGGAATCATTATTTTGCACGTAATAAGGAGACATTTCCCAGAGTGCTAGATTACCCAGAGTGCAAAGCTTGTTACTACGAATCTCTAGAGTTTGCAGATCGTCAGCAAGGCAAGTTACACTTTGATCATACTCTTCTATACCCAATTTTTTACTATGCATTAGTATTGCTCCTCAAATATTTGCATGAGTAGGATTGGGAACATGTGGTATGGTTGTAGTACTTGAGGTAGGAACCTAATACCTTTTGATCACCCCGGGAATATACTTTATGCTTTTACTATTGCTTAGCCATGCTTGTAGACGGGGATTAGATCGTGATTCACATGGAAGTTATGAGAGTTGTTAATCTTGGATAACATTAAGGTGGCAACTTTAGTATACATCTAGGTGGATTGGTTGGGGCACCTAGGGAACCCAGTGTTGTCCATTAAGGGAAATCCCGGGGTATCCGTGTGATTTTTCCTCGGTTCGCCACCCAGGATCAAAGGGATCATATGATATTTCATGACTAGAAACTTCCGTGTGCAGCCACAAGACATTATGGGCTCTGGCATAGTTGAGTAAGTTGTATGAGCTCTCGAAGAGGTGGACTAGCAGATGTAGAGGGAAAGTAGGTGTACCGGTCTGCCAGGAGTAGAGAGTTAATGCTTCAGAAAGACTTTGTCTCGATCTTCCGATCATGGATGCGGTTGAGTCTTGTGGGGAGAAGTGTGCAACCTCTGCAGAGTGTATAAACCGATCATGGTTAGCCATGTCCCCGGTTATGGACATCTTGAGTATCTGGAATTGGATATTATTGTTGATCTCATCACTCTTTAATTAGTTGAATTGGGTTTATTGATGATACTTGTTTAGTTGGGATTTTGAGTTGGGGGAACCTTCTCAAATATTGGTACACCTTGGGAGTAGTTAAATAAATTTATTCCTTTGTTGTTGGGAAAAACTAGCTTTATGCAAAATCATAAACATAGAGCCTCCACCAGCCAAATATTGCATGTAGATATAGTTCTTGCATTCATTGCTTTACAATGTAACTCTGCCAGCATATTCAATGTGCTGACCTACACAACTACAACGCCTCATGTTGCAGACTACTTAGACGACGAATAAGGTACGATAGGTCGTTGTCTTGCACTCATCTATGCCGTTGGAGTTGATGGACTCTTTTACCTTCGAAGCTTCCACATTTATTTAGTTTAGATGGCCTTCAGCCATGATATTTTTGTGTAATCATACTCTTTATGAGGACTCGATGTAATAAGTGTGTGATTGAACTCTGTTATAATTCCTCGAGTACTGTGTGTGTCAGCATTACCGATCCAAGGATGACACTTAAGCACACAGACTTCTGTCCATTGGGATCGTGGTTGCTACAAGATGGTATAAGAGCACTCGCTAACTGTAGGACGTGACAACTAGAATAAACCACATGATTTCTCTTCTCTGCTCATTTCTAATTCTCCTCTATTTCTACTCTATAGATGGCAGACCCCAGGAACAAGTTCACTCAGCCGGATGACGACACCCCTTTTGGACGACACTTGAAGGAAGTCACTAAGTACCTGAACATCGGACTACCAAGCTTCACGGGGACTGTACCGGAAGAGGAGCACTAGAAGATCAAAGTCTGGGTACCTGGGAGGACATTTGTGCCAACAATGGAGCCTATTGCTTTCTACCTGGATGCACCAAGCTGGAGTTTAGGAAAGAGCATGGAAGCCCATATCACCTTTGGACGCATATGTGAGGTGTATCACAAGGAGCTGGAAATCACCATCTACCAAATATGTGGCCGCCGAGACGAAGAATGGGAGATGATTCGTACCAGGAAGGATGGATCAGTTGAAGCTTACATTCAGGAGATGGGTGATCACAGTCGTCTACATGAGAATTGATACGTCTCCAACATATCTATAATTTTTGATTGCTCCATGCTACTTTATCTACTGTTTTGGACTATATTGGGCTTTATTTTCCACTTTTATATTATTTTTGGGACTAACCTATTAATCGGAGGCCCAGCCCAGAATTGCTGTTTTTTTGTCTATTTCAGAGTTTCGAAGAAACGAAATATCAAACGGAGTCCAAATGGAATGAAACCTTCGGGAACGTGATTTTCTAACCGAACGTGATCCAGGAGAGTTGGACCCTACTCGAAGAAGTAACAGAGGTGGTCACGAGGGTGGGGGGCGCCCCCCTAGGTCGCGCCCCCTACCTCGTGGGCCCCCCTGTTGCTCCACCGACGTACTCATTCCTCCTATATATACCTACGTACCCCCGACAGATCAAGTACGGAGCCAAAAACCTAATTCCACTGCCGCAACTTTTTGTATCCATGAGATCCCATCTTGGGGCCTATTCCGGAGCTCCGCCGGAGGGGGCATCTACCATGGAGGGCTTCTACATCAACACCATAGCCTCTCCGATGAAGTGTGAGTAGTTTACTTCAGACCTTCTGGGTCCATAGCTAGTAGCTAGATGGCTTCTTCTCTCTTTTTGATCTCAATACAATGTTCTCCCCCTCTCTTGTGGAGATCTATTCGATGTAATCTTCTTTTTGCGGTGTGTTTGTTGAGACCGATGAATTGTGGGTTTATGATCCAGCTTATCTATGAATAATATTTGAATCTTCTCTAAATTCTTTTATGTATGATTGAGTTATCTTTGCAAGTCTCTTCGAATTATCCGTTTGGTTTGGCCAACTAGATTGGTAGTTTTTGCAATGGGAGAAGTGCTTAGCTTTGGGTTCGATCTTGCGGTGTCCTTACCCAGTGACAGAAAGGGTTGCAAGGCACGTATTGTATTATTTCTATTGAGGATAACAAGATGTTTTTTTATCATATTGCATGAATTTATCCCTCTACATCATGTCATCTTGCTTAAGGCGTTACTCTATTTTTAACTTAATACTATAGATGCATGCTGGATAGCGGTCGATGAGTGGAGTAATAGTAGTAGATGCAGAATCGTTTCGATCTACTTGTCTCGGACGTGATGCCTATATACATATCATACCTAGATATACTCATAATTATGCTCAATTCTGTCAATTGCTCAACAGTAATTTGTTCACCCACCGTAGAATATCTATGCTGTTGAGAGAAGCCACTAGTGAAACCTATGGCCCCCGGGTCTATTCTCATCATATCAATCTCCATCACTTTATGATTTTCTTTGTTTTTACTTTGCTTTTTACTTTTCACTTTGTATATCTATATCAAAAATACCAAAAATATTATTTATCATCTCTATCAGATCTCACCCTTGTAAGTGACCATGAAGGGATTGACAACCCCTAATCGCGTTGGTTGTGAGTAGCTATCGTTTTGTGTAGGTACGAGGGACTTGTGCGTGGTCTCCTACTGGATTGATACCTTGGTTCTCAAAAACTGAGGGAAATACTTACGCTACTTTGCTACATCATCCTCTCCTCTTCGGGGAAATCCAACGCAGTGCTCAAGAGGTAGCCAGAAGAATTTCTGGCACCGTTGCCGGGGAGGCTCACGCAAGCAAGTCAACCATACAAAGTACCCATCACAATCCCTATCTCTCGCATTACATTATTTGCCTCTCGTTTTCCTCTCCCCCACTTCACCCTTGCCGTTTTATTCACCCTCTCTTTCCCAATCTCCTCCTCTCTTTCCCTTTTGCCTTTTCCCTTTTCCCTTTCTGTTTGCTTGTGTGTTGGATTACTTGTTTCCATGGCGCAAGATAATACCAAATTGTGTGACTTCTCGAATACCAATAATAATGATTTCCTTAGTACTCCAATTACTCCTCTTAATAATGATGAGTCTTGTGAAATCAATACCGCTTTGCTGAATCTTGTTATGAAAGATCAATTCGCCGGCCTTCCTAGTGAAGATGCCGCTACTCATCTAAACAATTTTGTTGATTTTTGTGATATGCAAAAGAAGGAAGATACGGATAACAATATTGTCAAATTGAAGTTATTTCCGTTTTCACTTAGAGATCGTGCTAAAGTTTGGTTTTCGTCTTTGCCTCAAAATAGTATTGATTCTTGGAACAAGTGCAAAGATGCTTTTATCTCTAAGTATTTTCCTCCCGCTAAGATCATCACTCTTAGGAATGATATTATGAATTTTAAATAACTTGATCATGAGCATGTTGCCCAATCTTGGGAAAGAATGAAATTTATGCTTCACAATTGCCCTACTCATGGTTTGAACTTATGGATGATCATACAAAATTTTTATGCCGGATTGAATTTTGCTTCTAGAAATCTTTTAGATTCGGCCGTGGGAGGCATGTTTATGGAAATTATGTTAGGAGATGCTACAAAATTACTTGATAATATTATTTCTAATTATTCTCAATGGCACATCGAAAGATCTTCTAGTAAAAAAGTGCATGCTATAGAAGAAATCAATGTTTTGAGTGAAAAGATGGATGAACTTATGAAGATGTTTGCTACTAAAAATACTTCTCTTGATCCCAATGATATGCCTTTGTCCACTTTGATTGAGAATAATAATGAATCTATTGATGTGAATTTTGTTGGTAGGAATAGTTTTGGAAATAACGCGTATAGAGGAAATTTTAATCCTAGGCCTTATCCTAGTAATCCTTCTAATAATTATGGAAATTCCTACAACAACTCTTATGAAAATTTTAATAAGATACCCTCTGAATTTGAGAGTAGTGTTAAAGAGTTTATGAATTCACAAAAGAATTTCAATGCTTTGCTTGAAGAGAAATTGCTTAAAGTTGATGATTTGGCTAGGAACGTTGATAGAATTTCTCTTGAAATTGATTCTTTAAAGCTTAGATCTATTCCTCCTAAGCATGATATCAATGATTCTCTCAAATCTATGAGAATTTCCATTTATGAGTGCAAGGAAATAACCACTAGGATGCGTGCTTCCAAAGATGCCTTATTAAAATGTGTTCTTCCAATTCCTATGAAAATCAAGATGAAGATCTAAAAGTTATTGATGTATCCCCCATTAAATCTTTGTTTTGCAATATGAATCTTGATGAAACTGAATATGATCTTCCCTTACCTAGAAGGCGTTCTAAGAATTCGGAGTTTCTAGATCTTGATGAAAGTGGGATTGAAAGAAATAAAAACCTAGATGTTGCTAAACCCACTATTTTGGATCTCAAGGAATTTAATTATGAAAATTGCTCTTTGATTGGTTGTATATCCTTGTTGCAATCCCTGCTAGATTGTACTCATGCTTATAGTCAAAATAAGGCCTTTACCGAACACATTGTTGATGCCTTGATGCAATCTTATGAAGAAAAACTTGAGTTGAAAGTTTCTATCCCTAGAAAACTCTATGATGAGTGGGAACCTACTATTAAAATTAAAATTAAAGATTATGAGTTTCATGCTTTGTGTGATTTGGGTGCTAGTGTCTCTACTATTCCCAAAACTTTATGTGATTTGCTAGATTTCCGTGACTTTGATGATTGCTCTCTAAACTTGCATCTTGCGGATTCCACTATTAAAAAGCCTATGGGAAGAATTAATGATGTTATTATTGTTGCAAATATGAATTACGTGCCCGTGGATTTTATTGTTCTTGATATAGATTGCAATCCTTCATGTCCTATTATTCTTGGTAGACCTTTCCTTAGAACGATTGGTGCGATTATTGATATGAAAGAAGGGAATATTAGATTCCAATTTCCCTTAAGAAAGTGCATGGAACACTTCCCTAGAAAGAAAATAAAATTACCATATGAATCTATCATGATATCCACCTATGGATTGCCTACCAAAGATGGCAAAACCTAGCTCTATCCTTGCTTTTATGCCTAGCTAGGGGCGTTAAACGATAGCGCTTGTTGGGAGGCAACCCAATTTTATTTTGTTTTTTTTGTTTTTTCTTCTGTTTAGGAATAAATAATCCATCTAGCCTCTGTTTGGATGTGGTTTTATGTTTTAATTAGTGTTTGTGCGAAGTAGAACCTATAGGATAACCTACGATGATAGTTGATTTGATTCTGCTGAAAAACAGAAACTTTGCACTCACGAGAAAAAATTCAATAAATCACAGAAACGTGCTTTTGCATTGATTTTTTTTGCTTCTGATCATTAGACAAATTGTACAGTACGTCCTATTTTGGTAGAATTTTTAGAGTTCCAGAAGTTTGCGTTAGTTATAGATTGCTACAGACTGTTCTATTTTTGACAGATTCTATTTTGCGTGTGTTGTTTGCTTATTTTGATGAATCTATGGCTAGTAAAATAGTTTATAATCCATGGAGAAGTTGGAATACAGTAGGTTTAACACCAATATAAATAAATAATGAGTCCATTACAGTACCTTGAAGTAGTCTTTTGTTTTCTTTCTCTAACGGAGCTCACGAGAATTCTATTGAGTTTTGTGTTGTGAAGTTTTCAAGTTTTGGGTGAATTCTTTTGATGGATTATGGAACAAGGAGTGGCAAGAGCCTAACCTTGGGTATGCCCATGGCACCCCCAATATAATCCAAGGACACCAAAAAGTCAAAGCTTGGGGATGCCCCGAAAGGCATCCCCTCTTTCGTCCACTTCCATCGGTAATTTACTTGGAGCTATATTTTTATTCACCACATGATATGTGTTTTGCTTGGAGCGTCTTGTATTATTTGCGTCTTTGCTTGTTAGTTTACCACAATCATCCTTGCTGTACACACCTTTTGAGAGATCCATACATGATTTGGAATTTGCTAGAATACTCTATGTGCTTCACTTATATCTTTTGAGCTTGATAGTTTCGCTCTAGTGCTTCACTTATATCTTTAGAGCGTGATAATTTTTGCTCTAGTACTTCATTTAGATCTTTTAGAGCACGGTGGTGGATTTGTTTTGAAGAACTATTGATCTCTCATGCTTCACTTAGATTATTTTGAGAGTCGTTAATAGCATGGTAATTTGCTTAAAGATAATATACTTGGTATTCAAGATATGTGAAACTTTCTTTTGAGTGTGTTGAATACTAAGATAAGTTTGATGCTTGATAATTGTTTTGAGATATGGAGGTGATAATATCAAAGTGATGCTAGTTGGGTGATTATGAATTTAAAGAATGCTTGTGTTGAAGTTTGTGATTCCCGTAGCATGCACGTATGGTGAACCGCTTTGTGATGAAGTTGGAGCACAATTTTATTTATTGATTGTCTTCCTTATGAGTGGCGGTCGGGGACGAGCGATGGTCTTTTCCTACCAATCTATCCCCCTAGGAGCATGCGCGTAGTGCTTTGGTTTTTGATGACTTCTAAATTTTTGCAACAAGTGCATGAGTTCTTTTGATTAATGTTGAGTCCATGGATTATACGCAGTCTCACCTTTCCGCCTTTGCTAGCCTTTCTAATACCACGCACTTTTCACCGGTATCATACACCCACCATATACCTTCCTCAAAACAGCCACCATACCTACCTATTATGGCATTTCCATAGCCATTCCAAGATATATTGCCATGCAACTTTCCACTGTTCCGTTTATCATGCCATGCTCCATCATTGTCATATTGCTTTTTGCATGAACATGTAATTACATTGTATTTCTGGCAAGGCCACCTTCATAATTTTCATACATGTCGCTCTTGATTCATTGCATATCCCGATACACCGCCGGAGGCATTCATATAGAGTCATATTTTGTTCTAAGTATTGAGTTGTAATTGTTGAGTTGTAAGAAAAATAAAAGTGTGATGATCATCATTAATAGAGCATTGTCCCAGTGAGGAAAGGATGATGGAGACTATGATTCCCCCATAAGTCGGGATGAGACTCCGGACGAAAAATAAAAAAAAAGGCCATAAAAAAGAGAAAAGGCCCAAATAAAAAAAAATGAGAGAAAAAGAGAGAAGGGACAATGCTACTATCCTTTTACCACACTTGTGCTTCAAAGTAGCACCATGATCTTTATGATAGAGAGTCTCATATCTTGTCACTTTCATATACCAGTGGGAATTTTTCATTATAGAACTTGGCTTGTATATTCCAATGATGGGCTTCCTCAAAAGTGCCCTAGGTCTTCGTGAGCAAGCAAGTTGGATGCACACCCACTTAGTTTCTTTTGTTGAGCTTTCATATACTTATAGCTCTAATGCATCTGTTGCATGGCAATCCCTACTCACTCACATTGATATCTATTGATGGGCATCTCCATAGCCCGTTGATACGCCTAGTTAATGTGAGACTATCTTCTTCTTTTTGTCTTCTCCACAACCACCATTCTTTTCCACCTATAGTGCTATGTCCATGGCTCACGCTCATGTATTGCGTGAAAGTTGAAATTTTTTAAGATTACTAAAGTATGAAACAATTGCTTGGCTTGTCATCGGGGTTGTGCATGATTAAATATTTTGTGTGATGAAGATAGAGAAACAGCAGACTATATGATTTTGTAGGGATAACTTTCTTTAGCCATGCTATTTTAAGAAGACATGATTGCTTTGATTAGTATACTTGAAGTATTATTACTTTTATGTCAATATGAACTTTTGTCTTGAATCTTTCGGATCTGAATATTCATGCCACAATTAAGAAGATTTACATTGAAAATATGCCAAAGTATCACTCCGCATCAAAAATTCTTTTTTATCATTTACCTACTCGAGGACGAGCAGGAATTAAGCTTGGGGATGCTTGATACGTCTCCAACGTATCTATAATTTTTGATTGCTCCATGCTACTTTATCTACTATTTTGGACTATATTGGGTTTTATTTTCCACTTTTATATTATTTTTGTGACTAACCTGTTCACTGGAGGCCCAGCCCAGAATTGCTGTTCTTTGCCTATTTCAGTGTTTCGAAGAAACGGAATATCAAATGGAATGAAACCTTCGGGAACGTGATTTTCTCACCGAACGTGATCCAGGAGACTTGGACCCTAGTCCAAGAAGTAACAGAGGCGGTCACGAGGGTGGGGGGCGCCCCCCCTTGGGCGCGCCCCTACCTCGCGGGCCCCCTGTTGCTCCACCGACGTACTCCCTCCTATATATACCTACTGTTGACACCAGATTTTGGCACAGTCAAGAACTTATTTAAAATGGCCTCAAATAGAGAAGTGTTCTACATGAAAAAGTTTCGTATTGTCGATACGAACATCTTTGAAGTTTGGGCCATCGCCATCTGATCTCATCTCGAAGGCCGAAGTTGTGTTCGAAATACTGAGATTTTGTATTCAGAACACTATTCGGCACATTACGCCCCCAAAACTGCCTCGTACGGAAAAATGATCTACATGGATTGTCTTCGTCTCGTTGAAATGATCAATTTTGATATAAGAATCGTTCCAATCCGAGTTCGTATGCAAAAGTTAGAGCCATCCGAATACAACACTATCACGAGCCAAAAGTGGCGCGCCCCACCAGACACCCTGTCTGATGGGTAGCGCGAATAACAGCCTGTGTTGCACGAGCGATTTGACCCTCAAGATGAACTCTAATCAAAAAACGTTCAACATAAAAGTTGTTCGTCTCGTCGAAACGGTCAAGATTGCTTTTGGGCTCGTTCCCATCCGAGGTCGTTTACCACCTCAAAAGTTACCCGCAAGGTGCAGCCAGTTTAAACCGAACAGTTTTGGAAAGTTCGGACAAAACCAATCCGAATTTGACTAGGGTTTTGGACGTGAATCCAAGCCTTTTCCTTGCACGGGAAGTCCAGCCGCCTCTTATATACCTGAGGGGTGATGGCCGATTGAACACACACAATCGATCAATCAATCTACCACTTTTTATCTTTTATCTTTTCTCCTTAACCCTAGTTCTTCTTCTTCCTCATTCTTCGTTCGTTCTTCTTCATTGCAGGGCGGCGAACCTAGAGGCCCTAGGGGCGATCAGGTCGACCTAGGGCAGCCCATAGCCGCCGCGCGCCCAGACGGGGTCCCTCCCGGGCGTGTGGGGTTTCGGGTGCCAAAAGCGCCGGCTTGCTGTCTTGCGTATCGCGCTGGAAGTCGGCCTCCCGCAGTGTGAGTTGCGGAGCATCTCCCTTGGCGCTGCGCGTACACATCGACGTGTTCGTGTGACGCGTTCCAGTGTCAACACACTTTTTGGCGACTCAGCTGGGGACGAAGCTTTGAATGGTCTCCGGCCCGTTCTTGCTACGAAGAGATCGTCATCTAGGGTTTGCAATCTACAAAGGTAATATGAATACCAAATTCACATATGTAGATGAAAATAATGCATATGTTGTTGCTAGATCATCTAATGAGCATAATGTATCGGCTAGCCCTAGCTTTATCAATCATGCATCTAATTATGTGCAAGGGCCGATGCAACAAAATCTCCATGATTCTACTTCATATAATTTTAGCAACATGCAACATATGTATCCCAACTCCCATGCATCGGCAACCCCACAAATTTATATGCCGATGAATAACATGATGAGTTCGGTTAATCAAGTTGAGACACCTATGTAGGAACTTCCAATGCTATGCAACAAAGTGTTTCAAGTTTTTATTCATCGGCAAATAACTTGCAATACGCTAATCTAATCGTGCCGATGGATAGGGGAATTGGTCATGTTACTACTAGTTATTTGGCCAATTACCCTCAAACATCATATGCTACGCCTAACGCTACTAATATTTTGGCACCATACGCAACTGTTGATGTCCATAATTCGGCTCAGCACCTTCATGGTCATGGCCGAATAAGTGAAACTTCTGCAGGAGCACAAATGCCTTCACCTACTACCGTGGCATATCATGTCCCCCCTACACAATTACAAAATTTCGGCAACATCTCATTGTCGAAAGAGTCTAAATGCATTGGGGGGCAACCATATCCAGACTGGGTAATTGAGAACAAGCTTACATTCTCTTGGGATTTGTGCAACTCTATTCGCCAGGAACTAATAGAAGGCGGGAAGCCTCATGATTTTGCTGCTGTAAAAGCTAGAATTGTGCAAATGATGCAGTCGCCCAGTGCTGTACCATCCAGTGTACCACCAAAAAAATCGCAAAGTTTCGGCACCTCATTGCCGAAAAAGTCTCAAAGTATTAGGGGGCAATCTCATGACGAGTGGATGGAAATTGAGATGAAAAAGTTTAAAGCTCGCCAAGCTGAGATGTGGGCTAAAATTAGACGAGAGCGAGAAGCCTTGCAAATTCAAAAAGATAAAGTTGTTGATTCAGGTAACAAAGAAAATTCGGTTATTAGAAAAGCCGAATCAAGTAGTATATATTCTGAGACCATCAAATCCAAAGAGGCAAGCATTATTGAGAAAAGGCATGGAAAGCATAGCAAAACAACCATACTTGATTTTTCCAAAGTCAATGGAACCTACTTCCTGCCGTATGAGTTTCATGCCATAGAAATTGACAAGCCTCAAGGACAAGAACAAGTAGCCGAACAAAGTTCGGCTGACATGGATCTTCAAAGCAATGATGCACAGAATCAAGAAAAAGATGATGACAAGGTGTTGGGAGCCATCCAAACGAAGCAAGATGTTCTTCAAGTGGCACCACCATCATGCTCTCCCAACATATTTGAAGAGGTATGCATAGCGGGTAATTTACCTATTTTTAGATTTGGTCACAACTTTATTGTTGATGCATCTATTAGAAAAATCCTCATAGGTAATTTTGAAAGACCAATGAAGAAGGGTAATTTACTTGTTAGCAATAAAATTGTTTTAGAACATATCGGTCAACCAATTGTGCCATTTATAAAGACCGATAATGACTTATTATTGCAGCCAAAGCTTTCCCCGTTGCTTTATCTAAAGTTCATATCTATTTGGGTAGCTTTGCTTATTTCATACTTGGCTTGCACTTGGTCTCAATTGAGACATGTATGTTCTAACTATTTTTATTTTAGAAATTTAAAGCCAAGGTTAAATTCTGTTGAGAAAACTGATGCTAGTATAATATCTTACCCAAAGACATCGGAGATAGAGTGCAAAACACAATGCATAGCCGAATGGTGTGATGCAAAATCTGAACCATTCGTTTGCTTAACTCCAAAGCCGTTCTCACAACAAGATCGGCTAGAGAATGAAAAGTTTACCTTCAATTCAAGCATGTGTGATCAAATATTTGATTTGTTGTTGCAAAATAATTATATTAGAATTCTTGATCACCATGTTGAACCATCTGTCCAGGGACGAATGTATTGTAAGTTGCATGATTCGTCCAAGCATAATTTTGAGGATTGCAACATGTTTCGTCAAATAGTTAAATCGGCCATTGATAAAGGACGATTGAAATTTGTTGAGACACCAAGAGATGACCAGTCTATTCCGATTGGTCCCGATGGTAGAAAGTTTTTGCATCGGCTGATTCAAGCCGATCCATTTGAAGAGAAGGTAAAAACTACAGGTGATGGGATCAAGCTTTCAAGTAAAGAAGTTGTTGAAGAGCATAATGAACATAATCTTGAGGGCAAGAATTCCATCGAAGCTACAATGGAGACGCCAAGGACTGGGGGGCAACAAGCAAATGCAATGATCGATGAAAGCAAACCAGAAGAAAACAAAGGCCGAAATAAGCGCAAGTGTAAGAGATCAAAAGTCACCTTCGCTGAACTATTGGATAAATATCAAAAGAAGAGTGAAGAGAAGAATGCTTATCGGCCAAATCATGCAAAGAAACCAAGGTCACCCCCAAGGCGCAAATATGAGGATCGGTATTGGCAAAGTGATAATTTTAATGCAACATATTCATATCCTTATTTTGGGCCGCCAATGCCAATGCCGTGGATGCCTCCCTATGCTCATATAGATACATATTCATCATGGGACAGGTATGATACAAGGGCACATTCTCCATCTTATTCTAGACCATCTCACCAATACTATGCAGCTCCAAGAAGATCAACATTTGAACAATCACGCTTCAAAGACCGTTTCAATCATAAGGAATCGGTCCAGAGCTCAAGGAAGAAGAAAGAGGTGGTCAAGCAGGTTTACCGCATTAAGAGAGATGGTCGTAAGAGTGCAATTTCAGATTTGATCTCAAATGAAAAAGAGCCAATTAAAGTGTTGACATTGGCTACTAAAGGCAATGAGACAAAGCAACCAATTATTGAGAATCGAAGTGCCAAATCTGAAGAAAAGAATTTGAGAGTGCACAAGGCCAAAAAGGAATTGCCATTGGTCAAAACAGAATCACAGCCGAGATGCCCGCTTGGCTTATCGTATTGGCAAAAGAAGAAATTACAAAAACTTAGTGCACAAGAACTTGAAGAAAGGAACATGGCATGGGTTCCCAAAGGAAGTGCTCAAAATAAGAATTATGTGCAAGCTTCCATTACAAGAAGTGCGGCAAAGGTGAAGAAGGAAAAGTGTGAAAACTACGAAGGACCAAGCCGAAGGTTTCAACATCTTTGGTCTACACATTATCCATATTCTGCAACTATGCCATTAATGCCTATGCCATGGAATTCGTCATCAGGTATGATTGGTAACCCTCAATGGGCTTATTTTAATCCATGGATGCAATATAATTTCTTACATCATGAAAGGGTATTGCCAAATCACTATACATTTGATTAGCTACAAGTTTGTTGCTGATCCAAAGGGCCGAAATACTTGATTTGTCATTTCGTTTGTTTATTTCGGCTATATGTGCTTCGAATGAAGTTTACATGGTAATGGCCGATATTTATCTATCGTCCTAAGATTATGTCAATGCATGGTCGGTGTGGTATCCAAACATCGTCCTTAGTTCAATAGGAGACCAAAACAAGCCTCATACAACTTAAAATATGTTTGCACAATAATAAAAGCCGAATATGAAAATTTATTCGGTTTGGAGCTTTTGGTTGCTGTAGGTGCTATACAGATTGAGGCTTTCAGTGATTCGTTATAAGTAGTGCAACAAATTTACAAGGGTTATCAATGTTTTGACGAATCACTTATAGTTTATCTTGGGATATGTCTAGATGCAAAATTTACCTTGGGTTGCTTTAATATCCTTCATATATCTAGACACGACAATTCGAAAGAGTTGGCACAACAAGCATCCAGCTACTATGTTAACCATGGTGTATTGTATTATTTCTATCAATAGCCGATGCTAGGTCTTGTCAACATAGGTAAGGCTGAACCGAAGCCCACCGCTTCGGCCACTAATGAAACTTTTATGCATGCGAAGTAAGGATTGGAGAAAGTTTATTATTGATTATCAGCAAAATCCTAGCAAAAGGGTGAATAATATGGTTCCGAGGATGACCTTGAGATACATATCTATGGGACTTTATCATCGGATTGTTAAGGAAGTTGAGAAAGTTTCACCCAAGCTTGCGTCAAAATATTCACACAAGCAATGGCCAATATAAACTTATCATCCTAAGAATATGCCAAAATGGCCGATGGAGTGTTGACATTGTCCTTAGAGCAAGCTATGTGCAAGTTATTTTTCGGCACACAGGCTTTGCCGAAAAACAGGGGGACATGTGTTGACACCAGATTTTGGCACAGTCAAGAACTTATTTAAAATGGCCTCAAATAGAGAAGTGTTCTACATGAAAAAGTTTCGTATTGTCGATACAAACATCTTTGAAGTTTGGGCCATCGCCATCTGATCTCATCTCGAAGGCCGAAGTTGTGTTCGAAATACTGAGATTTTGTATTCAGAACACTATTCGGCACATTACGCCCCCAAAACTGCCTCGTACGGAAAAATGATCTACATGGATTGTCTTCGTCTCGTCGAAACGATCGATTTTGATATAAGAATCGTTCCAATCCGAGTTCGTATGCAAAAGTTAGAGCCATCTGAATACAACACTATCACGAGCCAAAAGTGGCGCGCCCCACCAGACACCCTGTCTGATGGGTAGCGCGAATAACAGCCTGTGTTGCACGAGCGATTTGACCCTCAAGATGAACTCTAATCAAAAAACGTTCAACATAAAAGTTGTTCGTCTCGTCGAAACGGTCAAGATTGCTTTTGGGCTCGTTTCCATCCGAGGTCGTTTACCACCTCAAAAGTTACCCGCAAGGTGCAGCCAGTTTAAACCGAACAGTTTTGGAAAGTTCGGACAAAACCAATCCGAATTTGACTAGGGTTTTGGACGTGAATCCAAGCCTTTTCCTTGCACGGGAAGTCCAGCCGCCTCTTATATACCTGAGGGGTGATGGCCGATTGAACACACACAATCGATCAATCAATCTACCACTTTTTATCTTTTATCTTTTCTCCTTAACCCTAGTTCT
Source organism: Triticum aestivum (assembly GCF_018294505.1). NCBI lineage: Eukaryota > Viridiplantae > Streptophyta > Magnoliopsida > Poales > Poaceae > Triticum > Triticum aestivum. The sequence goes on from NC_057813.1 coordinate 362,738,308, forward strand.
TCTTCTTCCTCGTTCTTCGTTCGTTCTTCTTCATTGCAGGGCGGCGAACCTCGAGGCCCTAGGGGCGATCAGGTCGACCTAGGGCAGCCCATAGCCGCCGCGCGCCCAGACGGGGTCCCTCCCGGGCGTGTGGGGTTTCGGGTCCCAAAAGTGCCGGCTTGCTGTCTTGCGTATCGCGCTGGAAGTCGGCCTCCCGCGGTGTGAGTTGCGGAGCATCTCCCTCGGCGCCACGGGTACACATCGACGTGTTCGTGTGTCGCGTTCCAGCGTCAACACCTACGTACCCCCGACAGATCAAATACGGAGCCACCTAATTCCACCGCCGCAACTTTCTGTATCCACGAGATCCCATCTTGGGGCCTGTTCCGGAGCTCCGCCGGAGGGGGCATCTACCACGGAGGGCTTCTACATCAACACCATAGCCTCTCTGATGAAGTGTGAGTAGTTTACTTCAGACCTTCGGGTCCATAGCTAGTAGCTAGATGGCTTCTTCTCTCTTTTTGGATCTCAATACAATGTTCTCCCCCTCTCTTGTGGAGATCTATTCGATGTAATCTTCTTTTTGCGGTGTATTTGTTGAGACCAATGAATTGTGGGTTTATGATCCAGCTTATCTATGAATAATATTTGAATCTTCTCTAAATTATTTTATGTATGATTGAGTTATCTTTGCAAGTCTCTTCGAATTATCCGTTTGGTTTGGCCAACTAGATTGGTAGTTTTTGCAATGGGAGAAGTGCTTAGCTTTGGGTTCGATCTTGCGGTGTCCTTACCCAGTGACAGAAAGGGTTGCAAGGCACGTATTGTATTGTTGCCATTGAGGATAACAAGGTGTTTTTTTATCATATTGCATGAATTTATCCCTCTACATCATGTCATCTTGCTTAAGGCGTTACTCTGTTTTTAACTTAATACTCTAGATGCATGCTGGATAGCGGTCGATGAGTGGAGTAATAGTAGTAGATGCAGAATCGTTTCGATCTACTTGTCTCGGACGTGATGCCTATATACATGATCATACCTAGATATACTCATAATTATGATCAATTCTATCAATTGCTCAACAGTAATTTGTTCACCCACCATAGAATATCTATGCTTTTGAGAGAAGCCACTAGTGAAACCTATGGCCCCCGGGTCTATTCTCATCATATCAATCTCCATCACTTTATTATTTGCTTTGTTTTTGCTTTTCTTTTTTACTTTTCACTTTGCATCTCTATATCAAAAATACCAAAAATATTATTTATCATCTCTATCAGATCTCACCCTCGTAAGTGACCGTGAAGGGATTGACAACCCCTAATCGCGTTGGTTGCGAGTAGCTATCGTTTTGTGTAGGTATGAGGGACTTGTGCGTGGTCTCTTACTGGATTGATACCTTGGTTCTCAAAAACTGAGGGAAATACTTATGCTACTTTGCTGCATCATCCTCTCCTCTTCGGGGAAATCTAATAGAGTGCTCAAGAGGTAGCAAGAATCATTTATGTTTCAACATGAAGAAGATCAAGAAGCTGATGAAGAAGAATAACGAGCTAGAAGAGGAACTCAAGTTCACACGTGATGGATATGAGGAAGAAATTGCCGTACTACTGGAGAAGCACGAAGATCTGAAGAGGAAGCTAGGACTACCAGTGGAGAATCATAAGCGAGAACTAGCAAAGGAGATCCGTTCAGAGGACTAGATCATCTTGGATGACACCGACACGGATAGTGATGCAAATGATGACAATGATAATGACTACGTTGACGAAGCTGGAGCAGATATCATGGAGTCTTCCTCTGATCAAAATTTCTAGATGACCACCATGTAACTAGTAGTATTCTTCCAAGTAGTTAGTAACGATCGAGTTTGTAATCGTAGTTTAGATCATTTGTGTGAACCTTGTGTGCTATGGAATGAAGTGAATTGTTTGTGTTTGTCTCATGAGCATATGGGTAGTGAATCTCTCTTTGACCTTATTCTATTCTGTTTTCTCACCCCTTCTAACCATCAGATGCCTCCGAGATGTGACAATGGATTCGTGTTCCCTCCAGAGCTCACTCAGTTGATCCAACAACAGAATGTCTTGATGCAGATGCTAGTTCAGAACTAGAACCAAGGCAACAACAACAACAACAACAACAACAACAACAACAACAACCCACCGCCACCACCCCCTGTTGACAACCTAGCCTGTTTTTTGAGGTTGAATCCGCCGGTGTTTTCTAGTAGCACCGAGCCGATTGTTGCAGATGATTGGCTCCGCAAGATTGGAAGAGAGCTGACCACTACATGATGCACAAATGCAGAGAGAGTGCGCTTTGACACACATCAGCTTGATGGACCCGCAACATCTTGGTGGGAGAACTTCACCACCACTTAACCCATTGATACAGTTACATGGGACCAGTTTCAGCAGGCTTTCCACACCACCCATGTTTCAGCAGGCTTTCCGCACCACCCATGTTTTAGCAGGAGCGATGAGCATGAAGAAGCGTGAGTTTTGCAACTTGCACCAAGGAGGCCGTATAGTGGGACAGTATGTGGATGAGTTTAGCAAGTTAGCATGCTATGCCCCAGATGGGGTGGCCACAGATGCCGCTAAGCAGGAGAAGTTTCTTGAGGGACTCAGTGATGAGCTGAGCATGCAGTTGATGGTGGCAACATTCAACAACTACCAGTAGTTGGTAGACAGGGCCGTAACGATAGAAGGCAAGCAATAGGAGATTGACAATCGCAAGAGGAAGTATGGACAGGGGAGGAATACCTCTAGAGCTTAGCAGAAGCCCCGCTATTCCCCGTGCTCGGGAAGACATACTCATAACCATGGAGGCCATAACCATGGAGGACACATGCACAACGGAGCAAGTTCACACAACCACAGTGGCCCCAGGAATGGCAATGGAATGGACGAAGCAGCAGTCAGAACCGTTCCAACCCCATAACACCAGCTAAGAGGGATCTGAGCCACATTACTTGTTTCAAGTGCCAGAAGACCGGACATTATGCCAATGATTATCCTAAAGCCAATAATGGAAATGGCAATGGAGGTTCTACAAAGAAGCCCAACCCATTCACCAAAGGTCAAGTGAACCACGTCAGTGCGGAGGAGATTGAGGATCAACCCGACATAGTTGTTGGTAAGTTTTCGATTAATGCATTTATAGCACTTGTTCTTTTTGATACTCGTGCATCGGATTCATTCATATCAAGGGGATTTGTGGATAAGTATAAGTTACCAACAATAGCCCTTAAGTCATCTATGTTAGTAAGTTCCCCAGGAGCAGAGTATATGGCTAGTAGGGGATGCTATCAGTTGCCAGTAACCATAGATAGACATGTTTTCCCCACCGACCTGATTGTTCTGGAGTCACAAGGATTGGATGTGATACTAGGCATGGATTGGCTATCCAAGTTTGAGGGAAACATCAATTGCACCAATAAATCAATTCTTCTCACTACCCCGGAAGGAACGAGGATTAAGTATGTATCCAGGCATGTGCCGAGGAGGACTCAGGTTAATTCCTTATCAGGAGTTCTTCAGGAGGAAGTACCAGTGGTGAAGGATTATCCCGATGTATTTCCGGAAGAGTTACCAGGCATGCCACCGGACCGAGACATTGAGTTTTTGATTGAGCTATTGCGAGGCACCAGGCCAATATCCAAGAGACCGTATCGGATGTCAGCAAAGGATCTGGAGGAAATTAAGAAGCAGATTAAGGAGCTACTGGAGAAAGGTTATGTCAGATGTTGGGTTCCGGCAGACCCTTAAGGTTCGAACTCTTGGGTGCGCATGAAGATCTTCCCCCTACCACTCCACGTCCGATTGCCTCGCGAGAATCTAAGCTAAAACGATGAACAACACGAGGGACACAAGATTTATACTAGTTCGGGCCACCGTTGTGGTGTGATACCCTACTCCAGTGTGTGGCGTGGTGGATTGCCTCAGGGGCCGATGATGAACAGTACAAATGGCGAACAGCCTCACGAGAGGTGTTCTTGAGCTGGTGCGATGAACTGCTTGGATGAGTTCAATCGCATATGGATCTGATGAGGACTCGGTGAGATGGCCTCTTCTGTGGTGGCTAGTCCTATTTATAGAGGCCCTGGACCTCTTCCCAAATATTGAGCGGGAAGGGCGCCAACAATGACCATTTTTAAGGGGAACATCTAGTACAAGGTATCCTGACTAAAGTTGGTCTTCGGCTACCAAAGGCACTTGCGATGACACCGTCTTGGGCTCCACGGTGACCTCCATCCTGCCGCTCTGCTGGTCTTGGTCTCGTTGCACTGAAATGTCAACCTTTGCCTGATGCCTCGGTACTCCACGCCTATGCTTTCCCCCTTTGCACCAAAGAGGAAACAAGGACACTGCACGGGCCTGCGCCCGCCTGGCGCCTGCCTGGTCTCGATCGTCACGACTTGCATCACGGGCACCTCACGAATGGCCCTTGCCTTGATCTCTCCGCCTCCTCGCGAGCCTGCTTGGCGAGGCTGCTCCTGAGGAAGCCTCGTGTCGTCCGTGCCGCGAGGCTTGGCCCCTCGCGAGGGTCTTGAGTCTTGTGCTGATGAAGATGGGCCGTACTAGGCCACCACTCGAGCCACACCGCAGGGCGCTGGCAGGCAAGTCTGGGGACCCCCGTTCCCAGAATGCCGACAGTAGCCCCCGGGCCCAAGGCGCGCTCGGACTTGGCTTAGCAGAGAAGCGAAGGGGAAAGTGCGGAGCGCCACGGGCCCCATCAGCCTGCGGCCTTGGGCGCCACGTGGCGGTTGATTGGACGTGGGCGCCTCCGCTTCCCCATGCTCCCTCATTACGCGCCTGGCTAGGCGGCCATGAGGCTTGTACACGGTTATTATCCCTTTGCTGCCTGCACGCTTCTTGTTCCCTTTTCCTCCTCGAGCCTCTGCTTCCGCCTCCAATCCATCTTGAATTCTTCCCCCTTTCCATTGCCATGGCGCCAAAAAAGGAGAAGGGGAAGAAACCCGCGCCTTCGTCCAGCGCGACTCCGGCGGCTGCTCCCGCTGTCGACAAGTCACTCATACTCAATCTGGAAGCCCTAGAGAAGGTTTGCTCCGCGCTCGCCTCCAGCTTCAATGAGTGCGGGAAGACGACGATCTAGCCCGCGTCCCATGCCTCCTTCGACAGGATCGTCACGGAGGTCCGATTCTTTGCCGACGCCTTGTGGGCGGGCCTGGTTCCCCTCTTTTCCGCTTTCTTCAATGTGGTGTTTTCCCATTACCAGATCCACATGATGCATCTCGCCCCCCAATCCATTACTATGCTTGCTGTCTTCGCCTTCGTCTGCGAGGCCATGGTGGGGATTCCTCCTTCCGTTGCCTTTCTGCGCCACTTCTTCTCTCTGCGCTTGTCTGACCCTTCTCGATGTTCGGGATGCGTGAGCTTCCAGGCCGTGCCGAAGAAGGCCGCCTCGGGGATCGATTTTGGCCTCCCACCTTCTGCGAGCGGGTTCCGGGAGCGATGGCTGTATGTGGACGTTGGGGTGCCCAGCCCCCTGCTCGCGCACCCGACATTGCCTGCTATTCCCAATCCTGGTTGGGGTCACGAGGAGCTTACGAGCCCCCAGCTTGCTTTCGCCTGGCATCGCTTTGACAGGCTGAGGAAGCTTGGGGTGACGGCGCCCCAAGTGGTTAAGGAGTTCCTCCAGCACTGCATCGCTCCACTCCAGCGCCATTCCCGCCCAATGTGGGCTTTCTCCGGTCGTCAGGACCGTATGAGGCTCCAGGAAGGGGATCTCGCGCCTGAGACGCAGAAGAAGGTGCTGCAGGTTCTGACTGGCGACCCCTCTCCTGGCAGCCTCCGTCATGGAGGCACTCTGTTGTATCTTTGCACAAACAGGGTCGAGTTCGTGAGGAAAATGCCCCGCTTCGACGAATGGGGGCTGTGCCCGGCTGGCCTCACGGGGCCCCGCGAGAACCTGGTTGCTGCAGTCCTTCCCCCAGTCGCCCGCGCCGACCTTGCCTCAGGAGTCGTTGCAGGGAGGCAAGCATTGGCTGGAGCTGGGGGGCCTGATGTCGAGGTGCTGATGTCGCACGGGGCTCCCGAGGCGTCATCCTCCGGAGCTTACGGAGCCCCCCTCGAGGTGGTGGCTGATGAGGGGGCGCGACTTGCGGCTCCCGAGACCGAAGCCCTCGAGGCCTCGGCAGGCCACCGAGGGGTGGCACTTGATTGCTCCTCTCAGGCTGGTGCCCTTGATGTAGGCCACCCTGATGCTCCGGCTCCTATGCCGCGCGCTGGCCCTCACGTCGCGAGCTTGGGCCGGTTCCGCATAGACTTTGAGGCCCTTCGCAAGAGGAAGGAGGCTTCCGGTGGTGGTGATCGCCCGTGCCGCCCATTGAAGCATAGGAAGTACTTCGCCGTGGACGAGTAAGTCCCTCCTTCTTATAGCTCCTTGTTTGCAGTTCCCTTTGCTAATCATGGCCTTTCAGGATCCCCCTTGCCGAGCCCGCGGAGCCAGCCGAGGATCCGCTTCCTCAGGCTTCTCCTTCACCACCGGTCTTGATCGCCCCAAGTCTGTGTGCCACCCTCGGCGCGAGTTCGGCTGGAGAGGTAGGCCGGCCTGCTGTGCGCCTTGAACCTGTGGACGCGTCGCTCCTCCTTCGCGAGCTCTCCCTGGACTCAACCAGCTTGCCCCAGGCTCCTCTGTTGATCATAGGCTGTGAGTGGTTGTAGTCGATCTTCGGCTCCTCATCGGGAGGTGGATCGGCGCCTGGCTGGGTCCCTTGCGGGGCCCGCCTGGCGATCGTGGGGGCGCCAACCCCCAGCCCCCTGCCGAGAAGGGGCAAACCACTCCACGGTCCTCCGCCAGCGTCGATGGCGAAGGATGACGTTGACAACGTGCTCAAGCGTGCGCGGGAGCACAGCGCTGTCCGACGAGAGTTCCTCCAGAAGGCGATAGACGCAGTGAGCTAGCTTGGTGTAGAGCTTGCAAGCGAGGACGCACGTCTTGAAGCTGAAGGCCTGCGGCTGATCGAGGAGCGACGCAAGCTGAAGGCGGCTGTCGGTCTCGCGCGACATCAGCATGATCTCGACAATGCCAAGGCCGAGGCATCTCTGGTGGCCTCTCGGGAGGCCTGCGGCCGGGCCATTGAGGAGGCTCGGGAAGCAGATAGGCAACATGAAGCCACGGAGGAGCGCGCGTGGGAGCTCCAAGACTGGTGCAACTCCCTGGAGCAGCAGGTGGAGTTGCGCCGAGCCACCCTTGCGTCGCTAAAAGGGGCGCCCGCCGAAGAGGAGGAGCTCCGGAGGCGCGAGGAAGCGCTGACATTGGAGGCTGCCGAACGCAACCTCGATCTTGAGCGATTGGAGACGAGGGAGCGCCAGGTCACCCAGGGTGAGGTCGACGTCGGTGCGTGGGAGGCCCGGATCCAGGAGGAGATCGACCGTCGTGTGGCAGAGGCTCGCGCCGGCCTTGAGCGCGAGTATGAAGAGAGGCTGGAGCTGATCAAGGCCGAGGCTGCGGGCAGAACTGCTGCCCTCAGGACCAAGCTGGCCGAAGCCACACAGCAAGCTAAGGCCTCTGCAGCCGCCCTAGGCACGGCGCAGGCCGACCTGGCCTCTTCCCGCACTGAGTTGCTTCTTCTTCAACGACGAGTTGATGATGCCGAGGCCGTTTCATAGCGGAATGCGGACGAGATCCGTCAGCGGCAGACGTTGGAACACATGCATGGACCCATGCTCCGGACTCTCAGGGAAAGGGCCAACGCGGCCTTGGGCAATATCTGTGAGGCAGCTGCCGAGGAGCCGCATGTGACCAACTACGCCGACAATCTCCAGTTCTTTACTGACGTGGTGACGCATCTGGAGAGCCGCTCTGAGAGGTCTCGCCAACTGGTGGAGGAACAGAGCCGCGGCCTACTCGCGTGGGCATTCTCCTGCGTCTTCAGCTACCTCCAAAACATCGACCCCCTCTTCGACTTCGACGCCGCGATCGCCCCGGTGCCTAAGGCCGTCCGAGGCGACCTAGCGTGGTGGGTGGAGGACAATGTAGATGCACTCGTCCGGGCCTTCACTTCTGATGATGACGGGGTGATCTTCGCTGTTGACGAAGGCGACGTGGTGAACGGTGGCGAAGACGGTGCCAACAACGGTGATGGGGAGGCCAGCGGTGATGGCAGCGATGCCAGCGACGCCTCTGGTGGCGCCCTAGGGTATGCAGTGAGCGACATGTCTGACTGATCCCATGCTTCCCCCTGCTGTTTGTCCTGCGCAGGAAGAGACTCGGGCGTGGCCCTAAAGGTTGTGAGAGCATTTTGGGAGGGGAAGCCCCTCATGTAAAAAGATTGTTGCCTATGTGTTGTCGAGATCAGCGCTGGATGGGTGCCTGCATGCTGTCATGATTTTTGCGATTAGTAGGTTGTCGTGGTTTTACCTTTGTCTTGGCGGGCCTTGAGTAGGCTCGCAACGTCCATCCGAGGGCCTCATGAGGGTCCCGTTTGACCATGCGGCAAGAGCCTGGCGAGAGCGAACGCCGGCCGCGGGACGGCAGGTGCACGTGATGGGCCCTACCCTACTCGCAAGGGGCTTGTGAGAGGGAGGCAGTTAATGTGAATTCCAACTCGAACAGAAATCGGAGCACGAGAAAGCACACGAATAAGACACGACACCCCTCCCACATACGCAAACACAAATTCGACTTCAACTTGGATCCGAAACGAGAAAGCTTGTTCACACGAAAAGAAGCAAAAGCAAAAGGACGCGTTCGGCACCTAGTCTAGTCTTTGACGTCTTCTCACCAGCGCGGAGCTAAGTGCTGCCACTGGGCGTGGGAGGGAGCCCCCGAACACCGAGGGCGGCTCTCCGGAGACTCCGGGGCGTGTACAGCCCCAACTCATTACTACGTGAGAGTGTCACTGGCGGCGAGCTTCACAGGCACCGGGCCTTCTTCACAGGTACTCGCCTTGGTTCATATCACCAGATGAGGGCCCCGCCTTGCGCCACCCTTGACCACCATCGACGGCGACCGGAAACCAGGACGACACTAATGGGGAAAAGGGGACGCCAGCGGTTCCCCCGACGACCACGGGTCCTCTGCCGAGGGCAGGCCCTGGGTCACCTCCCCGGCAGAGGGCCTACCTCCGAAGAACGCCTTGCTCTGCATGCCGTTGGGAGGATCCTAGCTCCCGGCCCCTCTCCTGCTGCCCCCAGTGCCCTCCTCCTGAGGGGAGGGAGGCTGCTGCACTGGGGCAACCATCCGCTGCAGCGACCTGAACCTCCTGCGACCCATGGTTAGCATAAGCTTGCTCGTGAGGAATTAGCGGTAGCCAATAGTTGCTGCCACCGATACGGTTGTGAAGGCTTCCGTGAGGCTCCTGAAAGAGCTCGGCTTCTAGCGCGGCTTCCTCCCAGCCTGGCCCGAGGAACAAGCCATGGTCTTCTTCCAGTGCATACTCTCGATCCACCATGTGGGGCACATAGGCCTCCGGGGTCACCACCCCAAAGGCCTCGCCGTAGTGCTCCGCGCGACATGCATTTCGACTTGAAGCTCCATCTTGGGGGCAGTAGGGTGATAACCCACAAGTATAGGGGATCGCAACAACTTTCGAGGGTAGAGTATTCAACCCAAATTTATTGATTCGACACAAGGGGAGCCAAAGAATATTCTTGAGTATTAGCAGTTGAGTTGTCAATTCAACCACACCTGGATAACTTAGTATCTACAGCAAAGTGTTTAGTAGCAAAAGTAGTATGATAGTAATGGTAACAGTAGCAACAATAATGATAAATGTTTTTGGGTTTTTGTAGTAGTTGTAACAGTAGCAACGAAAAAGTAAATAAGCGAAGAACAATATATGAAAAGCTCGTAGGCAATGGATCAGTGATGGATAATTATGCCGGATGCGATTCCTCATGCAATAGTTATAACATAGGGTGATATAGAACTAGCTCCAGTTCATCAATGTAATGTAGGCATGTATTCCTTAAATAGTAATACGTGCTTATGGAAAAGAACTTGCATGACATCTTTTGTCCTACCCTCCCGTGGCAGCGGGGTCCTAGTGGAAACTAAGGGATATTAAGGCCTCCTTTTAATAGAGAACCGGACCAAAGCATTAACACATAGTGAATACATGAACTCCTCAAACTGAGGTCATCACCGAGAAGTATCCCGATTATTGTCACTTCGGGGTTGTCGGATCATAACACATAATAGGTGACTATAGACTTGCAAGATAGGATCAAGAACACACATATATTGATGAAAACATAATAGGTTCAGATCTGAAATCATGGCACTCGGGCCCTAGTGACAAGCATTAAGCATAGCAAAGTCATAGCAACATCAATCTCAGAACATAGTGGATACTAGGGATCAAACCCTAACAAAACTAACTTGATTACATGGTAAATCTCATCCAACCCATCACCGTCCAGCAAGCCTACGATGGAATTACTCACACACGGCGGTGAGCATCATGAAATTGGTGATGGAGGATGGTTGATGATGACAACGACGACGAATCCCCCTCTCCGGAGCCCCGAACGGACTCCAGATCAGCCCTCCCGAGAGAGATTAGGGCTTGGCGGTGGCTCTGTATCGTAAAACACGATGAAACTTTCTCCTGATTTTTTCTCCGTGATACGGTATATATGGAGCTGGAGTTGAGGTCGGAGGAGGTCCGGGGGGCCCATGAGATAGGGGGGCGCCCTAGGGGGTGGGGGGCGCCCTCCTGTCTCGTGGACAGGCCCTAGCCCCCTGGCCTTGATTCTTTCGCCAAAAATTCTTATTAATTCTGAAAAGTCCCTCCGTGGATTTGCAGGTCATTCCGAGAACTTTTCTTTTCTACACATAAAACAACATCATGGTAGTTCTGCTGAAAACAGCGTCAGTCCGGGTTAGTTTCATTCAAATCATGCAAGTTAGAGTCCAAAACAAGGGCAAAAGTGTTTGGAAAAGTAGATACATTGGAGATGTATCAACTCCCCCAAGCTTAAACCTTTGCTTGTCCTCAAGCAATTCAGTTGATAAACTGAAAGTGATAAAGAAAAACTTTTACAAACTCTGTTTGCTCTTGTTGTTGTAAACATGAAAAGCCAGCATTCAAGTTTCAGCAAATATTACGAACTAACCATACTCACAATAACACATAGGTCTCACAATTACTCATATCAATAGCATAATCAGCTAGCGAGCCATAATAATAAAACTCGGATGACAACACTTTCTCAAAATAATCATAACATGATATAACAAAATGGTATCTCGCTAGCCCTTTCTGAGACCGCAAAACATAAATGCAGAGCACCTTTAAAGATCAAGGACTGACTAAACATTGTAATTCATGGTAAAAGAGATCCAGTCAAGTCATACCCAATATAAACCAATAATAATGAATGCAAATGACAGTGTGTTCTCCAGCGGGTGCTTTTAATAAGAAGGGTGATGACTCAACATGAAAGTAAATAGATAGGCCTTTCGCAGAGGGAAGCAGGGATTTGTAGAGGTGCCAGAGCTCGATTTTAAAATAGAGATTGAATAACATTTTGAGCGGCATACTTTTGCTGTCAACGCAACACCTATGAGATGGCTGTATCTTCCACACTAAATGCATTATAGGCAGTTCCCAAACAGAATGGTAAAGGTTTATACTCCCCCAACCACCAACAAGCATCAATCCATGGCTTGCTCGAAACAACGAGTGCCTCCAACATACAACAACCCTGGGGAAGTTTGGTTTAATTATTTTGATTTGCTTTGATCTTTTTGGATGATGGGACTGGGCATCCCGGTTACCGGCCCTTTCTCGTGAATGAGGAGCGGAGTCCACTCCTATGAGAATAACACACCTAGCATGGAAGATATAGGCAGCCCTAGTTGTTACATGAGCTGCTCGAGCATACAAAACAAAATTTCATTTGAAGGTTTGGAGTTTGGCACATACAAATTTACTTGGAACGGCAGATAGATACCGCATATAGGAAGGTATAGTGGACTCATATGGAACAAATTTGGGGTTTAAGGAGTTTGGATGCACAATAAGTATTCCTACTTAGTACAGGTGAAGGCTAGCAAAAGACTGGGAAGCGACCAACTGAGAGAGCGACAACAGTCGTAAGCATGCATTAAAATTAATTTACACCAAGTACAAGCATGAGTAGGATATAATCCAGCATGAACACAAATATCGTGAAGGCTGCGTTGATTTGATTCAACTACATGCGTGAACATGTGCCAAGTCGAGTCAGTCAATTCATTTAAAGGAGGATACCATCCCATCATACCACATCATAATCATTCTAATAGCATGTTGGCACGCAAGGTAAACCATTATAACTCATAGCTAATCAAGCATGCAACAAGTAACTATAATCTCTAAATGTCATTGCAAATATGTTTACTTCATAATAGTTGACTCAGGAACGATGAATCATCATATTTACAAAAACAAGAGAGGTCGAGTTCATACCAGCTTTTCTCATCCCAATAAGCCCATCATATATCGTCCTTATTGCCTTTCACTCGCACGACCGAATGATGTGTATAATAATAAGAGTGTATGTGCATTGGACTAAGCTGGAATCTACAAGCATTCAACTCAAAAGAGAAAGCAAGTAATATGGGCTCTAAATTAAATAAACAATCATGCATATGAGAGCCACTAAGCATTTTCAATATGGTCTTCTCAACCCCCAAAGAAAAGAAAAGAAAATAAAACTATTTACACGGGAAAGCTCCCAACAAGTAAAAATAAGAACTAGAAATCTTTTTGGTTTTTCATTTTAATTTCTACTACAAGCAAGGAAATTAAACTAACTAATTTTTTTGTTTTTTCTCAAGGTTTATGAAACACACAAGAAGAAAACTAGAAAAAGGGAATTTAAACTAACATGGATAATACAATGAAAGAGTATGAGCACCGATGACTAGTGTGTGAACATGAATGTAAAGTCGGTGAGAAATACGTACTCCCCCAAGCCACGCTTTGGGCCTAAGTTGGTTTAATACCAAGGACCGCCGCTACTCTCTCCGGTCTAATGAGAGGTGTAATTAGGATACCACTGGTTGGTCATCTTCGGATCCCACTGGACAGATGATGCACGATAGGGGTCCAGCTCAGGTTCCGGTTCGGGTTCTGGAGTAAAAGCTTGAGCTCGATGATTGTTTACCGCCTCCGGTGTAACGAGAAATTTTTCTGCAAGCAAATCAAACAACAGAGGTGCAGGCAAGATAATAATCTCAAAGTGTTTCTTATTGAATCTAAGTTTATACAAGAGCATCCTATCTTCGTTGTCAACAATAAACTTATGCGCTACCATGCTTTTGTAATCTAAAATGTGAGGAGGCAATTTCGTCTCCTTTTCCTCATGGTGCCTAATGGGTATCTGAAAATGTCTAGCAAGACGCGCAACATAGATACCTCCAAATATGGGGCCTTTTGTACGATTAAGGGCTAGCCGTTTAGTAACGACGACACCCATATGAAAACTATTGTCTCCAAGCAAAGCATGTTGAAGAATGATAATATCAGGAACACTCAAGTTTCCACTATTCCCACGACCGATCAAGCATCTACTAGCAAATATGGCAAAGTAGCGTAAAACATGAAAGTGTATGCTAGAGACTTTTGCTTCGGAACCCTTATTTGGCTCTTCTACAACAATAGTATTAACAAAGCCAGCCACATCTTCACGATGGGGTTCCTCTAGTTCTCCTTCATAAGGTATCCTACATACCGTGCAAAAATGACGCAAAGACATTTCTTTGAACTCGTCATATAAATAAAATGACACTTCAGGCGGTGACTTCCTAGGATAAAAATAAAAGTTTTACACGAAAGTATTGGTGAGTAAGAGATACTGATCGATTCGGTCGTTGATGAAACCGGTGAGGTCTACAGTCTCGATTAAAGCATAAAAGTCTTCATGAATTCCAGCCTCTCTCAAGAAATCATCACATGGCCATTCACACGATCGTACTTCTGCTAAGCGAGGAAGATTATACTTGACTTTTTCCTTATCTTTAGCTTGTTTTTCCTGGGAGCTTTGGCTAGAAGAGCCCCTCTAAAGTTTCCTCAACATTTTCTGAAAATTTCTGAAATTTTTAGTAACTTCAAAATAAAAGTGCATAAAACTAAACAAGATTAATAGCAACTACTCCTACAAGTGCCTAGAGCCTATATCATGCATTAGAATTACTTAGAACCTCAAAAATTTAACATGCAAGCTCAAGAACAGGGTCACCAAGACAGCAAGGATTTGCAATGAATAAAGCACTAAAGCAAAAACTAATTGGACCAATGGAGGAGTCACATACCAAGCAACAATATCCCAAAGAAGTTTTGTGAATGGAGCTTTGAGCTAAGAGATCGAAAATCGCAGCAAAACAAGCTAGAACTCGTGCTTGAGCTGGATGGGGATTTTTTTGGGTAGAAGATGGAGTGTGTGGGTGCTGGCATAAGTGGAGGGGAGCCACCAGGGGCCCACGAGACAGGGGGCGCCCTCCTCTCTCGTGGCCTGGTGCTTGCCCCTCCTGCAGTGTTTTCAGTGCCTAAAATCCTCAAATATTCCAGAAAAAATCATACTAAATTTGCAGGTCATTTGGAGCACTTTTATTTTCGGACTATTTTCTTTCACGGATAATTCAGAAAACAGACGGATAATACTATTTTTGCTTGATTTATTCTAGAAAAAACAGAAAGTAAAAAGGGGGTACAGAAGGTTGTTCCTTCTAGTTTCATCCATCTCGTGATCTTCAAAATGAACCCGCTAACAAGGTTGATCAAGTCTTGTTAACAAACTCATTCAGAATAACACGGAACTGAAGAAATTTCGAATACCACTAAGTTACCTCAACGGGGATATGAAAATCCCCAACAATAAGAATATCATACTTTTTCTTGACAATAGGGAGAGGAAATTCAAAACCTCCAAAAATGATAGTTGGAACTTTTTCAATAGAATTGATGCTATGAACTTGAGATTGTTTCCTCAGAAAGTGTACCGTATGCTCATTGCCATTAACATGAAAAGTGACATTGCCTTTGTTGCAATCAATAACAGCCCATGCAGTATTAAGAAAAGGTCTACCAAGGATAATAGACATACTATCGTCCTCGGGAGTATCAAGAATAACAAAGTCCATTAAGATAGTGACATTTGCAACCACAACAGGCACATCCTAACAAATACCGACAGGTATAGCAGTTGATTTATCAGCCATTTGCAAAGATATTTCAGTAGGTGTCAACTTATTCAATTCAAGTCTACGATATAAAGAGAGAGGCATAACACTAACACCGGCTCCAAGATCACATAAAGCAGTTCTAACATAATTTCTTTTAATGGAGCATGGTATAGTTGGAACACCCGGATCTCCAAGTTTCTTTGGTATTCCACCCTTAAAAGTGTAATTAGCAAGCATGGTGGAAATTTCAGCTTCCGGTATCTTTCTTTTATTTGTGATGATATCCTTCATATATTTAGCATAAGGATTTACTTTAAGCATATCAGTTAAGCGCATACGTAAGAAAATAGGTCTAATCATTTCAGCAAAGCACTCAAAATCCTCATCATCCTTTGACTTGGATGGTTTAGGAGGAAAGGGCATGGGTTTCTGAACCCATGGTTCTCTTTCTTTACCGTGCTTCCTAGCAACAAAATCTCTCTTATCATAATGTTGATTCTTTGATTGTGGGTTATCAATATCAATAGCAGGTTCAATCTCTACATCATTGTTATTACTAGGTTGAGCATCCACATGAACATCATTGTTAGCATTATCATCATGTTCATTTTCATCTCCGGATTGTGTTTCACCATCAGAGATAGAAGTATTATTGGGATTCTCAAGTATTTCTGCATTAGGTTCACTAGAAGTTTGCACAGTCCTATCATTCTTCTTTTTCTTCTTCTTAGAAGAACTAGGAACATGTAGATTATTATTCTGAGAATCTTGTTCAATTCTTTTAGGGTGGACTTCAGGATACAAAGGTTCCCGAGTCATTCTACCAGTTCTAGTAGCCACTCTAACAGCAAAGTCATTTTTATTATTAAATTCATCAAGCAAATCATTTTGAGCTTTGAGTACTTGCTTAGCTTGAGTAGCAACCATAGAAGCATATTTGCTAACGCGGTGAAGTTCATCTTTAACTCTAGCCAGATTATCACCTACGCATCCTATCTCGAAAGCATTATTCTTTAACTCTCTACCAACATAAGCATTAAAACTTTCTTGTCTAGCCATAAAGTCATCAAATTCATCTAAGCATGGGCTATGAGATTTAGCAGAGGGTATTTCAACTTTATCATATTTATAGAGAGAATTTACCTTTACTACCTGTGTCGGGTTATCAAGACAATCTGGTTCTTCAGGAGGTATATTCAGACCATGTATTTCTTCAATAGGTGGTAAATTCTTAACATCTTCAGCTTTAATACCTTTTTCTTTCATTGATTTCTTTGCCTCTTGCATATCTTCAGGACTGAGGAATAAAACACCTCTCTTCTTCGGAGTGGGTTTAGGAATAGGCTCAGGAGTTGGCTCAATTGGTTCAGGAATTACTTCAGGAACTGGCTCAGGAAGAGTCCAATTATTTTCATTAGTCAACATCTTATTCAATAATATTTCAGCTTCGTCGACTGTTCTTTCCCTGAAAACACAACCAGCACAACTATCCAAGTGGTCCTTGGAAGCATCGGTTAGTCCATTATAAAAGATATCAAGTATTTCATTTTTCTTAAGATGATGATCGGGCAAAGCATAAAGCAACCGGAGAAGCCTCCCCCAAGATTGTGGGAGACTCTCTTCTTTGGTTTGCACAAAATTATATATATCCCGCAAGGCAGCTTGTTTCTTATGAGCAGGGAAATATTTAGCAGAGAAGTAATAAATCATATCCTGGGGACTACGCACACAACCAGGAGCAAGAGAATTATACCAAGTCTTAGCATCACCCTTTAATGAGAACGGAAATATCTTAAGGATATATAAATAGCGAGACTTCTCATCATGAGTAAATAGGGTGGCTATTTCATTCAACTTGGTAAGATGTGCCACAACAGTTTCAGATTCAAGGCCATAAAAAGGATCAGATTCAACTAAAGTAATAATATCAGGATCAACAGAGAATTCATAATCCTTATCAGTAACACAGATAGGTGAAGTAGCAAAAGTAGGATCGGGTTTCATTCTAGCATTAAGAGACCGCTGCTTCCATTTAGCTAATAAGTTCTTAAGATCATTTCTATCATTGCAAGCAAGAATAGCTTCAGCAGCTTCTTTGTTCATAACATAACCCTTAGGAACAACAGGTAATACATAATCATTGGGGGAACGTTCATCATCACTATCATCAATAATAGGTTCTTCAATATTTTCATTCCCCCTAACTCTAGCAAGTTGTTCATCAAGAAATTCACATAATGGCAAAGTAGTATCACACACAGAAGTAGTTTCATCATGCATAGCAGAAGTGGCATCATCAATAACATGCGACATATCAGAATTCATAACAGTAGCAGGTTTAGGTGTCGCAAGCCTATCAATAACGGAAGGAGAATCTAGTGCAGAGCTAGATGGCAGTTCCTTACCTCCCCTCGTAGTTGAGGGCAAAATCTTGGTCTTAGCATCTTTCAAGTTCTTCATAGTTATCAACGGATATAAATCCCAAGTGACTCAGAGAATAGAGCTATGCTCCCTGGCAAAGGCGCCAGAAATTAGTCTTGATAACCCACAAGTACAGGGGATCGCAACAACTTTTGAGGGTAGAGTATTTAACCCAAATTTATTGATTCGACACAAGGGGAGCCAAAGAATATTCTTGAGTATTAGCAGTTGAGTTGTCAATTCAACCACACCTGGATAACTTAGTATCTGCAGCAAAGTGTTTAGTAGCAAAAGTAGTATGATAGTAATGGTAACAGTAGCAACAATAATGATAAATGTTTTTGGGTTTTTGTAGTAGTTGTAACAGTAGCAACGGAAAAGTAAATAAGCGAAGAACAATATATGAAAAGCTCGTAGGCAAGGGATCAGTGATGGATAAATATGCCGGATGCGATTCCTCATGCAATAGTTATAACATAGGGTGATATAGAACTAGCTCCAGTTCATCAATGTAATGTAGGCATGTATTTCGTAAATAGTCATACGTGCTTATGGAAAAGAACTTGCATGACATCTTTTGTCCTACCCTCCCGTGGCAGCGGGGTCCTAGTGGAAACTAAGGGATATTAAGGCCTCCTTTTAATAGAGAACCGGACCAAAGCATTAAAACATAGTGAATACATGAACTCCTCAAACTACGGTCATCACGGAGAAGTATCCCGATTATTGTCACTTCGGGGTTGTCGGATCATAACACATAAGAGGTGACTATAGACTTGCAAGATAGGATCAAGAACACACATATATTGATGAAAACATAATAGGTTCAGATCTGAAATCATGGCACTCGGGCCCTAGTGACAAGCATTAAGCATAGCAAAGTCATAGCAACATCAATCTCAGAATATAGTGGATACTAGGGATCAACCCTAACAAAACTAACTTGATTACATGGTCAATCTCATCCAACCCATCACCGTCCAGCAAGCCTACGATGGAATTACTCACACACGGCAGTGAGCATCATGAAATTGGTGATGGAGGATGGTTGATGATGACGACAACGACGAATCCCCCTCTCCGGAGCCCCGAACGAACTCCAGATCAGCCCTCCCAGAGAGATTAGGGCTTGGCGGCGGCTCCGTATCGTAAAACGCGATGAAACTTTCTCCTTGATTTTTCTCTCCGAGAGACGGTATATATGGAGTTGGAGTTGAGGTCGGAGGAGGTCCGAGGGGCCCACGAGATAGGGGCGCGCCCTAGGGGGGGCGCCCCCTGTCTCGTGGACAGGCCTTGGGCCCCCTGACCTTGATTCTTTCGCCAAAAATTCTTATTAATTCTGAAAAGTCCCTCCATGGATTTACAGGTCATTCCGAGAACTTTTCTTTTCTACACATAAAACAACATCATGGTAGTTCTGCTAAAAACAACGTTAGTCCGGGTTAGTTTCATTCAAATCATGCAAGTTGGAGTCCAAAACAAGGGCAAAAGTGTTTGGAAAAGTAGATACGTTGGAGACGTATCATAGGGCGGCGGCCCGCTAGGGCCGTAGGCGGTGATGCGCATGCCCTCGCTTACCAGGGCGGTGCCGGCGCGGCTTGTCGCCCGGTGCCGATGGCCAGGCTGGCGTTGATGAAGCCTTGAGGTGTGCCCGGGGGCGCGTGGGCATGGATTGGCCCGCAGCGTGATCCGCCTGGGGCCTAGGGTGGAAGCTGGACACAGAACGGGGGTGCCCCCTGAAGCAGCGGCATCCAGGAGCTCGGCGACGCGCTCCAGCAGCATGTCGTGGCTGCTTTCTTGCAGTCTACACCACAGCAATTCTCGCGCCACCATGAGTGCGGCCTTCATGTTCGCTGGCTCCCGTCGGGTGTGCAGCACCGTGGCCGCAGCATGGCTTGAGGCCCTCGATGCTGATCGTACCTGCCGTAGAGTGAGGGCAGGCGACGCTTGGCCGCGTCGCCCGCGGCCCACAGCGCTCTGCGGGGCGCGGGCTGCCTGAGGTGCGGGGTTGAGGTCACCTTGGGCAGGCGGCATGACATGGGCCGGCCATGCCGCCTAGCGGTCGGAGTTGGCCGTCGGGTTGCCGCACATGGAGGCGGTGAAGCGGTGGAACGCAGGACGGAAGAAGGAAGATTTCGGTGCACCCCTACCTGGTGCGCAAAATGTCGGATGTTGGGTTCCGGCATACCTTAAGGTTCGAACTCTCGGGTGCGCGTGAAGATCCTCCCCCTAGCACTCCACGTCCGATCGCCTCGTGAGAATCTAAGCTAAAATGATGAACAATACGATGGACACAAGATTTATACTGGTTCGGGCCACCGTTGTGGTGTGATACCCTACTCCAGTGTGTGGCGTGGTGGATTGCCTCAGGGGCTGATGATGAACAGTACAAATGGCGAACAACCTCGTGAAGAGGTGTTCTTGAGCTGGTGCGATGAACTGCTTGGATGATTTCAATCGCCTATGGATCTGATGAGGACTCGATGAGATGGCCTCTTCTGTGGTGGCTAGTCCTATTTATAGAGGCCCTGGCCCTCTTCCCAAATATTGAGCGGGAAGGGCGCCAACAACGACCATTTTCAAGGGGAACATCTAGTGCAAGTTATCCTGACTAAAGTTGGTCTTCGACTGCCAAAGGCACTGGTGATGACGCCGTCTTGGGCTCCACGGTGACCTCCATCCCGCCGCTCTACTAGTCTTGGTCTCGTTGCACTGAAATGGCAACCTTTGCCTGATGCCTCGGTACTCCATGCATGTGCTTGCCCCCTTTGCACCAAAGAGGAAACAAGGACACTGCACGGGCCGGCGCCCGCCTGGCGCCCGCCTGGTCTCGATCATCACGACTTGGGTCACGGGCACCTCGCGAGGTACCCTTGCCTTGATCTGTCTGCCTCCTCGCGAGCCTGCCTGGCGAGGCCGCTCCTGAGGAAGCATCGTGTCGTCCGCCCCGCGAGGCTTGGCCCCTCGCGAGGGTCTTGAGTCTTGCGCGGATGAAGATGTGCCGTACTGGGCCACCACTCGAGCCACGCCGCAGGCAGGCAAGTCTGGGGACCCCCATTCCCTGAACGCTAACATGTTACATTCGACCAAGTTCATCACCTTGGGAAGCCCTAGTGCTTCTAGTTGAGAAGAAGGATGGATCTTTGAGGATGGTTGTTGATTATCGTGCGCCGGATGAGGTGACGATCAAGAACAAATACCCTCTGCCGATGATCAATGATTTGTTTGACCAGTTGCAAGGAGCTAAAGTTTTCTCCAAGATTGATCTTCGATCAGATTATCACTAGTTGAAGATCCGAGAGCAGGATACACCTAAGACAGCTTTTACCATGAGGTATGGGCTATATGATTATACAGTTATGTCATTTGGTTTGACTAATGCCCCTGGCTATTTCATGAGTATGATGAACAAGGTGTTCATGGAGTTTTTGGATAAGTTTGTCGTGGTGTTCATTGATGACATTTTGGTCTACTCAAAGAATGAAGAAGAGCATAAGGAGCATTTGCGTTTGGTTCTCGAGAAGCTCAGAGAACATCAGTTGTTTGCCAAGTTCAGCAAATGTGAGTTTTGGTTGAAGGAAGTTGGGTTTCACAGACATGTTATATCCGGGGAAGGAATAGCAGTAGACCCTACCAAGGTTGCTTCTATCACTAAATGGTTGGCACCCACCTCAGTGGGAGAGATTAGGCGTTTTCTTGGACTCGCAGGTTATTAGCAGAGATTTATTGAGATTTTTTCAAAGATTGCAAAGCCCATGGCAGAGTTAGTGAAGAAGGACACCAAGTTAAATGGACTGAGGATTATGAGGCCAGTTTTCAGGAGTTGAAGAAACGTTTGGTTACATCCCCAATGCTGATTCTCCTAGACCAACGCAAGGATTTCCAAGTATATTGCGACGCTTACCATCGAGGACTTGGAGGTGTGCTTATGCAGGAAGGAAGAGTGGTTTCATATGCCTCACGACAGCTTCGACCTCATGAGTTGAATTATTCTACGCATGATTTGGAGTTAGCAGCCGTAGTGCATGCACTCAAGACATGGAGACACTTTCTCATCGGAAACTGTTGTGATGTATACATGGATCATAAGAGTTTGAAATACATCTTCACGCAGAAGGAGTTAAATCTCAGGCAAAGGAGATGGTTGGAGCTCATAAAGGATTATGATATGAGATTGCATTATCATCCCGGAAAGGCCAATGTTGTTGCAGATGCGTTGAGCCGCAAAAGTTATGTTAACACGCTCATAACAGGAGGATTACCTAAGGAGTTAGCAGATGACCTTCGAGAGCTATGCTTGGAGATAGTCCCGAGAGGTTATGTTGCCGCATTGGAAATTCAGTCCACTTTGTTAGGTAAGATTAGAGAAGCCCAGAAGACGGACAAGGAGATTGCTGAGATAAAGGAAAGGATGAGTAAAGGAAAGGCTAAAGGATTTCATGAGGATGAGCACGACACCTTATGGTTTGAGGATCGTATTTATGTGCCTAATGACCCTGAGATCAGGAAGTTGATTCTTCAAGAGTCCCATGATTCGCCTTACTCGATTCACCCAGGCAACACTAAGATGTATCCGGATTTGAAGGAAAGTTTCTGGTGGACAGGAATGAAGAAGGATATTGCAGAGTATGTAGCAGTATGTGATGTATGTCAGAGAGTTAAGGCAGAGCATTAGAAGCCTGCAGGATTGCTACAGCCGTTGCCGATACCTGAATGGAAGTGGGATAAACTTGGCATGGATTTTATCACTGCATTACCCAGGACTCGTTCAGGCTATGACTCTATCTGGGTTGTAGTTGACCGCTTGACGAAAGTAGCCCATTTCATCCCGGTGAAGACAACCTATACGAGTGCTAAGTTGGCGAAGATATACATGACCAGGATCGTATGTCTGCATGGAGTTCCAATGACCATTGTATCACATTGAGGAACACAGTTTACTTCAAAGTTTTGGAATCAGTTGCATGAAACTTTGGGTACCAGGCTAGAGTTCAGTACAACCTTTCATCCATAGACAGATGGATAGATCGAGAGAGTCAATCAGATTCTAGAGGACATGTTGAGAGCTTGTGCGCTAGATTATGGATCTAGTTGGGATGACAATTTGCCCTATGCAGAGTTCTCTTATAACAACAGTTATCAAGCCAGTTTGAAGATGGCCCCTTTCGAAGCTTTGTACGGAAGGAGGTGTAGGACACCGTTATCGTGGGATGAAGTTGGAGATCGACAGGTGTCCGGACCAGACTTAATCAATGAGTCTGAAGAGAAGGTTAAGTTAATTCGAGACCGACTCAAGGTAGCCCAATCCAGGCAGAAGAGTTATGCGGATACTAAATGCAAGGAAGTAGGCTATGAAGTCGGAGACAGAGCATATCTTCGTGTGTCCCCACTTCAAGGAGTTAAACATTTTGGAGTCAAGGGAAAGCTAGCACCACGTTTTGTAGGACCATATAGAGTTTTGGAGCACATGGGAAAAGTTGCATACAAGTTAGAATTGCCCGAAGGATTGTCAGGAGTTCATGATGTGTTTCATGTTTCCCAGCTGAAGAAGTGCCACACAGAGATGGTCGACATTCCTCTGAGAGATACAATGCCACTGGAAGCAATTCAGATGGATGGTGATCTGACCTATGAAGAGAAGCTAGTTAAGATTCTCGAGTTTTCCAGTTGAGTTACTCGCAGCAAGGTTATCAAGCTTTGCAAAGTTCAGTGGAGCCACCATACCGAGGAGGAAGCCACCTGGGAGCGAGAAGAAGATCTTAGCATGGACCACCCAAACCATTTTACTGACCAACCCGGATCTCGAGGGCGAGATTCATCTTAAGGGGGATAGGTTTGTAACATCCCAATTTTCAATTTGGATGTTATACATTGATCATCATGCATATCATATTTTATTTTTGCATTTTGTTATGATCCTGGAAATCTTAAGCAACTCAAGGACCCAAAGGGAGAGTTGGAGGTTTCACAATTTTCATATTTGAATTTATTTCAAATTTGGACAAAAGGATCAATTGGATTTGAATATTTTTTCTCCAATTATTTCCAATAATAAAAATAAACGAGAGATGATAATATGACTTCTTCAACAGAAGAAAAATATTGGAGAAGAAATTTTAAAATCAAATTGTTATTTTATTTGTATTTTATTTGAATTAGAGAAAACTTGCATTTTTGAAAATTGCATTTTAGTCCAGAAAAATGTTCATCTTGTCCTAAATATTAGGTTTGGGTGGTGAAAATTGTTTTTGGATTTTTTTAGGATTTTTTATATTTTATTAGGATTTTTCTTTCCTGGCGAAATTATTTTTAAAAAAAGTTTCGGACCGACTGGGCCGAAAACCAGCCGACCCATCCGCCCTGCGCCGCCGCCTCCCGCTCGGGACTCCCGGCTGCCGCCGCCTCAGAGTCCGGCTAGGACTCCGCATCGCCGCCGCCCCCTCCAGCAAGCAAGCCGCCACCCCGGGGTCCTTTATAAGGAGCAACCCGGTCTCCTCTCCTCCTCATCACCGCCGCGCCGCCACCAGCGCCGTCGCCTGCAGACGCGCCGCCGCCGCCGCTTGCTGCTGCTGCACGCGCCGCCGCCGCCCTGCACCGCTGCTGGCACCGCCGCCTCGCTTCGCCGTCGCACGCGTCGCCGCCGCCTGAGCTGCCGCCGCCGGATCTGATCCCGCTGTTGAACGCGCCAAAAACCGCGTTGACCGGTAAGAACCAGCTGGTTCTTTTCGTTTCTTTTTGGTTTAGTTGGTTCAATAGTTTAGATCGGTTTATTTTTCAGGTTAATCTAATTAACGAATGTTCGTTTATTTAGATCGGTTAGCGAATGGTTTTTGTTCATTTGGTTTTGTTAACGAACCTTCACTCCGTAGATTTTTCTTTTTAGCCTTATTTTCGGCAAGGGACCTGTCTGGGAAGACTTTTATCGCGATTTAGCCCCTGATCTTAAAACTAGCGTAACTTTTTGCTCGTTTGTCCAAATTAGCTGAAACCAGCACCTAAATCTTCATAACGATCTCTTTTTCCAGTTAACCAACTTGAACATGATTTTGACACATTAAAATTTGAGTTTAGTTCAGATTAGTAAACGATCTTGTTTCGTTCGTATCTTGAGTTTCGTTTCTCCGTTTGAGTTGTTTCTTTTTGCTAGTCATAGCTAATCACATGCACCTACTGTTAAGATCTAATTCACATGATAATAAGGCTGTTAGGTTTTGTTTTATGCTTAGTTTAGATGTTTGCTTGTTTCGTGTTTGATTTGGATCTTTTCTCGTTTTCTCGTTGTTTCATTTGAGTGATTGATTATGTATGCTATTGTTTGTCTACGCTAGATTACCCGGAGTGCGAAGCTTGTTACTACAAATCTCTAGAGTTTGCAGATCATCAGCAAGGCAAGTTACACTTTGATCATACTCTTCTATACCAAGTTTTTACTATGCATTAGTATTGCTCCTCAAATATTTGCATGAGTAGGACTGGGAACATGTGGTATGGTTGTAGTACTTGAGGTAGGAACCTAATACCTTTTGATCACCCCGGGAATATACAATATGTTTTACTATTGCTTAGCCATGCTCGTAGACGGGGATTGGATCGTGATTCACATGGAAGTTATGAGAGTTGTTAATATTGGATAACATTAAGGTGACAACTTTAATACACATCTGGGTGGATTGGTTGGGGCACCTGGGGAACCCAGTGTTGTCCATTAAGGGAAATCGCGGGGTATCCGTGTGATTTTTCCTCGGTTCCCTACCCATGCTCAAATGGATCGTATGATATTTCATGACTAGAAACTTCCGTGTGCAGCCACAAGCCATTATGGGCTCTGGCATAGTTGAGTAAGTTGTATGAGCTCTCGAAGAGGTGGACTAACAGATGTAGAGGGAAAGTAGGTGTACCGGTCTGCCCGGAGTATAGAGTTAATGCTTCAGAAAGACTATGTCTCGATCTTCTGATCATGGATGCGGTCGAGTCTTGTGGGGAAAAGTGTGCAACCTCTGCAGAGTGTAGAAACTAATCATGGTTAGTCGTGTCCCCGGTTATGGACATCTTGAGTATCTGGAATTGGATATTATTGTTGATCCCATCACTCTTTAATTAATTGAATTGGGTTTATTTATGATACTTGTTTAATTGGGATTGTGAGTTGGGGGAACCTTCTCAAATATTGGTACAACTTGGGAGTAGTTAAATAAATATATTCCTTTGTTGTAGGGAAAAACTAGCTTTGTGCAAAATCATAAACATAGAGCCTCCACCAGCCAAATATTGCATGTAGATATAGTTCTTGCATTCATTGCTTTATAGTGTAACTCTGCCAGCATATTCAATGTGCTGACCTACACGGCTGCAACGTCTCATGTTGCAGACTACTCAGACGACGAATAAGGTGCGATAGGTCATTGTCTTGCATTTAGCTATGCCGTTGGAATTGATGGACTCTTTTACCTTCAAAGCTTCCATACTTATTTAGTTTAGATGGCCTTCAGCTATGATATTTTTGTGTAATCATACTCTTTATGAGGACTCGATGTAATAAGTGTGTGATTGAACTCTGTTATAATTCCTCGAGTACTGTGTGTGTCAGCATTACGAATCCAGGGATGACACTTAAGCACAGAGACTTTGGTCCATTGGGATCGTGCTTGCTATAACCTCTACACGTACAGTCCACTTCAGATGCATGTCGGTTGTTGACCATGTTGACCACGTCGCGTCGAGAGCACCAGGGTGGTGGACAACAGCAAGGCCTAGGAAGGGAACACCACAGAGCCAGGGAAGACTCGGCAGTTGTTTCCCACATGGAGTGTAGTACGACTATATGGGGGTTTACTGGTTCGTCTGCTGTCGCCGGAGAATAACAACAGGTGTGGGTGAGTAGAGGGATGGCTAGGACAATGATGGGAGTACGGTGGGGCAGTGAGGCCTGCGCGGCAGCACAGCCGGCCGCGGGAGGAGGGAGCATGCAGTCCTGCCGGTGCTTGTTTGAGCGGCTGGAGCAGGAAGAGCAGATATGGAAGAAGCACGACAACCGTTGGATGGACATCCAACAGTCACTGCTTGTGCGTCAACCTTTTTTTAGGAAAGCCTCAAATCTATGGAAAACAACATACATCCCATCTGCCATTATTTCTAATAATTTAGAGCACATTTGCTAATTCTTAAGGTTTTTTTTGAGCCCATATTCTTTTTGTTAGCATTACAACCCATATTGTGGCCATGGTTAAAAAATTATACAAAATTTTGCATATTTCGGTGCGGTCCGAACTGTTTTTAATCCTGAAATTTCGAGTCACATTCAAACTGATTTTAAAAATAAATGTATATCAATATAAAATCCAACAAATTGTCCATGCATAAAAATCAATGCAATTTAAAATCTCGAAATGAAGAAAAAGAAATTTGAAACTAATTGCCGGTTTGATGTTTTTTAAAAATGTACAACCCATTTCTCATTACTGAGAGGCCATTTTCTCGGCCAGCCAAATGAAGCTCTCCTCGTCTTGAAAGATTTGCAGCCCAACAGGCCTGACAAAGCGACTTACTTGACAAATCACAAAAAATTGGGCTAGCCATTTTCAAAAAGAAAAAAAACTACTGGGTTGGTCTGTGGTAAACATAAAAGAAAAGGCTGTCTAGATAGGCCAGAGTGCCCCGCACAGCCCAGTTGATACCCTGCTTCTGTGTCAAAAACAAATTAGATAAATGCCACTCCAGTTATGGCAATTCATAAAAATGCCACTGCAATTTCCAAACTTTTAAAAATGGCACTGCAATTTTTGCAAACTTTGAAAATGCCACTACAATTTGCAAACTTTGAAAAACGCCACTCCAGACTTCGAAAAATGCCATTTTTCATAGTTTGGAAATTGCAGTGGCATTTCTCAGAATCGCCAGATTTGGAGTGGCATTTATCAAATTAACCCGAAACAAAAATAACTGGGCGAGCTGTTGGGTCCTTGGTGTCAGCCGCTCATTGTGCAATTCTCTCATTTATTGACTACATTGACAATGGCATGGGACCCAGATGTCAGAAATCCATTAGGAGGAGCCATTCTTTTATTAGCTTGAAATAACGAGGCACTTTCTTGCGTGCTGCCATGACCTTAGTGGGTCCCTGCTGTCATCCTCTCCACGTATAATCATCTCCTGATTGTGTACGCATCAACCTGGTAGGTCCGCAAGTCAGCCTCTAAACCCGTGGCAGACAAATACAACCCATTTAAAAAAAACAGTCCATTCCATACGTTCAAACGAAAAGTTCAACATTCAGAGCAAAGTAATAGGTCTGATCCAGATATAGAGTACTGAACTTCCACGTTGACAACCATCATAGCCAAGTTAACTATCTACTCCCACTTATACTCTCGTAGTGTTTAAGTACTTGTTGGGGAACGTAGCAGAAATTCAAAATTTTCCTATGTGTCATCAAGATCTATCTATGGAGAAACCAGCAACGAGGGGAAGGAGAGTGCATCTACATACCCTTGTAGATCGCTAGGCGGAAGCGTTCAAGAGAACGGGGTTGAAGGAGTCGTACTCGTCATGATCCAAGTCACTGGAGATCCTAGTGCCGAACGGACGGCACCTCCGCGTTTCAACACACGTACAGCCCGGTGACGTCTCCCATGCCTTGATCCAGCAAGGAGAGAGGGAGAGGTTGAGGAAGACTCCATCCATCAGCAGCACAACGGCGTGGTGGTGGTGGAGGAGCATGGCAATCCCGCAGGGCTTCGCCAAGCACCTACGTGAGAGGAGGAGGTGTCACAGGAGGGAGGGAGGCGCCAGGGACTCAGGTGCGGCTGCCCTCCCTCCCCTCCACTATATATAGGGGCAAGGGAGAGGGGGGGGGGGCGGTGCAGCCCTGGACCTTCCTCCAAGGAAGGGTGCGGCCAGGGAGGAATCCATCCTCCCTAAGGCACCTAGGAGGTGCCTTCCCCCTTTAGGACTCTCCCTTTCCCTTATCTCTTGGCGCATGGGCCTCTTGGGGGGCGCACCAGCCCACCTGGGGCTGGTCCCCTCCCACACTTGGCCCATGCAGCCCTCCGAGGATGGTGGCCCCACTTGGTGGACCCCCGGGACTCTCCCGGTGGTCCCGGTACATTACCGATAAAACCCGAAACTTTTTCGGTGACCAAAACAGGACTTCCCATATATAATTCTTTACCTGCGGACCATTCCAGAACTCCTCATGATGTCCGGGATCTCATCCGGGACTCCGAACACATTCGGTAACCACATACAAACTTCCTTTATAACCCTAGCATCATCGAACCTTAAGTGTGTAGACCCTACGGGTTCGGGAATCATGCAGACATGACCGAGACGTTCTCTGGTCAATAACCAACAGCGGGATCTGGATACCCATGTTGGCTCCCACATGTTCCATGATGATCTGATTGGATGAACCACGATGTCAAGGATTCAATCAATCCCGTATACAATTCCCTTTGTCTAGCGGTATTGTACTTGCCCGAGATTCGATCGTCGGTATCCCGATACCTTGTTCAATCTTGTTACCAGCAAGTCTCTTTACTCATTCCGTAACACATCATCCCGTGATCAACCCCTTGATCACATTGTTCACATTATGATGATGTACTACCGAGTGGGCCCAGAGATACCTCTCCGTTAACCGGAGTGACAAATCCCAGTCTCGATTCGTGCCAACCCAACAGACACTTTCGGAGATACCTGTAGTGCACCTTTATAGCCACCCAGTTACGTTGTGACGTTTGGTACACCCAAAGCATTCCTACGGTATCCGGGAGTTGCACAATCTCATGGTCTAAGGAAAAGATACTTGACATTAGAAAAGCTTTAGCATACAAACTACGATCTTTGTGCTAGGCTTAGGATTGGGTCTTGTCCATCACATCATTCTTCTAATGATGTGATCCCGTTATCAACGACATCCAATGTCCATGGTCAGGAAACCGTAACCATCTGTTGATCAACGAGCTAGTCAACTAGAGGCTTACTAGGGACATGGTGTTTGTCTATGTACCCACACATGTATCTGAGTTTCCTATCAATACAATTATAGCATGGATAATAAATGATTATCATGAACAAGGAAATATAATAATAATAACTAATTTATTATTGCCTCTAGGGCATATTTCTAACAGTCTCCCACTTGCACTAGAGTCAATAATCTAGTTCACATCGCCATGTGATTAACACTGATAGGTCACATCGCCATGTGACCAACATCCAAAGAGTTTACTAGTGTCTTAAACTAGTTCACATCACCATGTGATTAAGTCTCAATGAGTTCTGGGGTTTGATCATGTTTTGCTTGTGAGAGAGGTTTTTAGTCAACGGGTCTGTAACATTCAGATCCGTATGTACTTCGCAATTATCTATGTCATATTGTAAATGCTGCTTCCACGCTCCACTTGGAGCTATTCCAAATGGTTGCTTCACTATACGTATCCGGTTTGCTACTCAGAGTCATTCAGATAGGTGTTAAAGCTTGCATCGATGTAACCCTTTACACCGAACTCTTTATCACCTCCATAATCGAGAAACATGTCCTTATTTACTCCAAGGACAATTTTGACCGCTGTCCAATGATCTATTCCTGGATCATTCTTGTACCCCTTGACTGACTCATGGCAAGGCACACTTCCAGTGCGGTACACAACATAGCATACTATAGAGCCTATGTCTGAAGCATAGGGGACGACCTTCGTCCTTTCTCTCTCTTCTGCCGTGGTCGAGCTTTAACTCTTAACTTCATACCTTACAACTCAGGCAAGAACTCCTTCTTTGACTGATCCATCTTGAACACCTTCAAGATCATGTCAAGGTATGTGCTCATTTGAAAGTATTATTAAGCATTTTGATCTATCCTCATAGATCTTGATGCTCAATGTTCAAGTATCTTAATCCAGGTCTTCCATTGAAAAACACTTTTCAAATAACCCTATATGCTTTCTAGAAATTCTACATCATTTCCGATCAACAATATGTCAACAACATATACTCATCAGAAATGCTATAGTGCTCCCACTCACTTCTTTGGAAATACAAGTTTCTCATAAACTTTGTATAAACCCAAAATTCTTTGATCATCTCATCAAAGCGTACATTCCAACTCCGAGATGCTTACTCCAGTCCTTAGAAGGATTGCTGGAGCTTTGCATATTTGATAGCGTCTTTCAGGATTGTCAAAAACCTTCTGGTTGTATCACATACAAACTTTCCTCAAGTATAACGTCGAGGAAACAATGTTTTGACATCCTATCTACAAGATTTCATAAATCATGCAGTAATTGCTAATATAATCCCAACAGATTCTTAGCATCGCTACGAGTGAGAAAGTCTCATCGTAGTCAACTCCTTGAACTTGTCGGAAAATATCTTAACGACAAGTCGAGCTTTCTTAATGGTGACACTTACCATCATTGTCCGTCTTCTTCTAAAATCCATCTGTACCCAACGGTCTTATGACCATAAAGTATTTCTTCCAAAGTCATGGATTCTTTCTCGGATTTTTATGGCCTCGAGCCATTTGTCGGAATCTGGTCCCACCATCGCTTCTCCATAGCTCGTAGGTTCATTGTTATCTAGCAACATGACCTCTAAGACAGTATTGCGTACCACTCTGAAGTAGTACGCATCCTTGTCACCCTACGAGGTACGGTAGTGACTTGATCCGAAACTTCATGATCACTATCATAAGCTTCTACTTCATATGGTGTAGGCGCCACAGGAACAACTTCCTATGCCCTGCTACACACTATTTGAAGTGACGGTTCAATAACCTCATCAAGTCTCCACCATCCTCCCACTCAATTCTTTTGAGAGAAACTTTTCCTC
Source organism: Triticum aestivum (assembly GCF_018294505.1). NCBI lineage: Eukaryota > Viridiplantae > Streptophyta > Magnoliopsida > Poales > Poaceae > Triticum > Triticum aestivum. The sequence continues at coordinate 362,769,682 of NC_057813.1, forward strand.
GAGAAAGGACCCGTTTCTAGAAACAATCCCTATTGCTTTCGGATCTGAATTAGGAGGTTTACCCAACTGTTGTTGGGTGTCCTATGAAGATGTATTTATCCGCTTTGGGTTCGAGCTTATTATGATGAATCTTTTCACATAAGCGTCGTAGCCCCAAACTTTCAAGAAACGACAGCTTAGGTTTCTCTAAACCATAGTTCACATGGTGTCATCTCAATGGAATTACGTGGTGCCCTATTAAAGTGAGTGCGGTTGTCTCTAATGCCTAACCCTATGAACGATAGTGGTAATTCGATAAGAGACATCATGGTACACACCATATCCAATAGGGTGCAACTATGATGTTCGGACACACCATCACACTATGGTGTTCCAGGCGGTATTGGTTGTGAAACAATTTCCACATTGTCTTAATTGCGTGCCAAAGCTTGTAACTCAGATACTCATCTCTATGATCATATCATAGACATTTTATCCTCTTGTCACAATGATCTTCAACTTCACTCTGAAATTACTTGAACCATTCAATAATTCAGACTTGTGTTTCATCAAGTAAATATACACAACATCTACTCGAATCATCTGTGAAGTAAGAACATAAAGATATTCACTGCATGCCTCAACACTCATTGGACTGCTCACATCAAAATGTGTTACTTCCAACAAGTTGCTATCTTGTTCCATCTTACTGAAAACGAGGCTTTTCAGTCATCTTGCCCATGTGGTAAGATTTGCATATCTCAAGTGATTCAAAATCAAGTGAGTCCAAACGATCCATCTGCATGGAGTTTCTTCATGCGTATACACAAGTAGACATGGTTCGCATGTCTCAAACTTTTCAAAAATGAGTGAGTCCAAAGATCCATCAACATGGAGCTTCTTCATGCGTTTTATACCAATATGACTTACATGGCAGTGCCACAAGTAGGTGGTACTATCATTACTATCTTATATCTTTTGGCATGAAAATGTGTATCACTCCAATCGAGATTCAATAAACCATTCCTTTTAGGTGCAATACCATTGAAGGTATTATTCAAATAAACAGAGTAACCATTATTCTCCTTAAATGAATAACCGTATTGCGATAGACATAATCCAATCATGTCTATGCTCAACGCAAACACCAAATAATAATTATTTTAACACCAATCTCGATGGTAGAGGGAGCGTGCAATGCTTGATCACATCAACCTTGGAAACACTTCCAACACATATCGTCAGCTCACCTTTAGCTAGTCTCCGTTTGTTCGTAGCTTTTATTTCGAGTTACTAACACTTAGCAACCGAACCGGTATCTAATACCCTGGTGCTACTAGGAGTACTAGTAAAGTACACATTAACATAATTTATATCCAATATACTTCTATTGACCTTGCCTGCCTTCTTATCTACCAAGTATCTAGGGTAATTCTGCTCCAGTGGCTGTTCCCCTTATTACAGAAGCACTTAGTCTCGGGTTTGGGTTCAACCTTGGGTTTCTTCACTGGAGCAGCAACTGATTTGCCATTTCATGAAGTGTCCCTTCTTGCCCTTGCCCTTCTTGAAACTAGTGGTTTCACCAACCATCAACAATTGATGCTCCTTCTTGATTTCTACTTTCCCGGTGTCAAACATCGCGAATACCTCAAGGATCATCATATCTATCCTTGATATATTATAGTTCATCACGAAGCTCTAGCAGCTTGGTGGAAATGACTTTGGAGAAACATCACTATCTCATCTGGAAGATCAACTCCCACTCAATTCAAGTGATTGTTGCACTCAGACAATCTGAGCACAAGCTCAACGATTGAGCTTTTCTCCCTTAGTTTGCAGGCTAAGAAAATCGTTGGAGGTCTTATACCTCTTGACGTGGGCACGAGCCTGAAATCCCAATTTCAGCCCTCGAAACATCTCATATGTTCCGCGACGTTTCGAAAAACGTCTTTGGTGCCTCAATTAAACCGTTTAACTGAACTATCACATAGTTATCAAAACGTATATGTCCGATGTTCGCAACATCCACAAACGACGTTTGGGGTTCAGCACACTGAGCGGTGCATTAAGGACATAAGCTTTCTACTGTCCGCATAATCGCTACTGTCATCTTTCAACTATATTTTATCTAGGAACATATCTAAACAGTGGAACTAAAGCGCGAGCTTACGACATAATTTGCAAAGATCTTTTGACTATGTTCAGGATAATTAAGTTCATCTCATGAACTCCCACTCAGATAGACATCCCTCTAGTCATCTAAGTGATTACATGATCCGAGTCAACTAGGCCGTGTCCGATCATCACGTGAGACGGACTAGTCATCATCGGTGAACATCTTCATGTTGATCGTATCTACTATACGACTCATGCTCGACCTTTCGGTCTCTTGTGTTCCGAGGCCATGTCTGTACATGCTAGGCTCGTCAAGTCAACCTAAGTGTTTCGCGTGTGTAAATCTGGCTTACACCCATTGTATGCGAATGTAAGAATCTATCACACCCGATCATCACGTGGTGCTTTGAAACGACGAACTTTCGCAACGGTTCACAGTTAAGGGGAACACTTTCTTGAAATTTTAATGAGGGATCATCTTATTTACTACCGTTGTTCTAAGCAAATAAGATGCATAAACATGATAAACATCACATGCAATCAAATAGTGACATGATATGGCCAATATCATTTTGCTCCTTTTGATCTCCATCTTCGGGGCTCCATGATCATCATCGTCACCGGCATGACACCATGATCTCCATCATCATGATGTCCATCATCGTGTCTTCATGAAGTTGTCTCGCCAACTATTACTTCTAGTACTATGGTTACCGGTTAGCAATAAATTAAAGTAATTACATGGCGTTATTCAATGACACGCGGGTCATACAATAAATTAAGACAACTCCTATGGCTCCTGCCGGTTGTCATACTCATCGACATGCAAGTCGTGATTCCTATTACAAGAACATGATCAATCTCATACATCACATATCATTCATCACATTCTTCTTGGCCATATCACATCACATAGCAAACCCTGCAAAACCAAGTTAGACGTCCTCTAATTGTTGTTTGCATGTTTTACGTGGCTGCTATGGGTTTCTAGCAAGAACGTTTCTTACCTATGCAAAACCACAACGTGATATGCCAATTGCTATTTACCCTTCATAAGGACCCTTTTCATCGAATCCGTTCCGACTAAAGTGGGAGAGACTGGCACCCGCTAGCCACCTTATGCACCAAGTGCATGTCAGTCGGTGGAACCTGTCTCACGTAAGAGTACGTGTAAGGTCGGTCCAGGCCGCTTCATCCCACAATACCGTCGAAACAAGATTGGACTAGTAACGGTAAGCATATTGAACAAAATCAATGCCCACAACTACTTTGTGTTCTACTCGTGCAAAGAATCTACGCAATAGACCTAGCTCATGATGCCACTGTTGGGGAACGTAGCAGAAATTCAAAATTTTCCTACGTGTCACCAAGATCTATCTATGGAGAAACCAGCAACGAGGGGAACGAGAGTGCATCTACATACCCTTGTAGATTGCTAGGCGGAAGCGTTCAAGAGAATGGGGTTGAAGGAGTCGTACTCGTCATGATCCAAATCACCGGAGATCCTAGTGCTGAACGGACGGCACCTCCGCGTTCAACACACGTACAGCCCGGTGACGTCTCCCATGCCTTGATCCAGCAAGGAGAGAGGGAGAGGTTGAGGAAGACTCCATCCATCAGCAGCACAACGGCGTGGTGGTGGTGGAGGAGCGTGGCAATCCTGCAGGGCTTCGCCAAGCACCTGCGGGAGAGGAGGAGGTGTCACGGGAGGAAGGGAGGCGCCAGGGACTCAGGTGCGGCTGCCCTCCCTCCCCTCCACTATATATAGGGGCAAGGGAGAGGGGGGGGGGGCGCAGCCTTGGCCCTTCCTCGAAGGAATGGTGCGGCCAGGGAGGAATCCATCCTCCCTAAGGCACCTAGGAGGTGCCTTCCCCCTTTAGGACTCTCCCTTTCCCTTATCTCTTGGCGCATGGGCCTCTTGGGGGGGCGCACCAGCCCACCTGGGGCTGGTCCCCTCCCACACTTGGCCCATGCAGCCCTCCGAGGATGGTGGCCCCACTTGGTGGACCCCTGGGACTCTCCCGGTGGTCCCGGTACATTACCGATAAAACCCGAAACTTTTCCGGTGACCAAAACAGGACTTCCCATATATAATTCTTTACCTACGGACCATTCCGGAACTCCTCGTGATGTCCGGGATCTCATCTGGGACTCCGAACAACATTCGGTAACCACATACAAACTTCCTTTATAACCCTAGCGTCATCGAACCTTAAGTGTGTAGACCCTACGGGTTCGGGAATCATGCAGACATGACCGAGACATTCTCTGGTCAATAACCAACAGCGGGATCTGGATACCCATGTTGGCTCCCACATGTTCCACGATGATCTCATCGGATGAACCACAGTGTCAAGGATTCAATCAATCCCGTATACAATTCCCTTTGTCTAGCAGTATTGTACTTGCCCGAGATTCGATCGTCGGTATCCCGATACCTTGTTCAATCTCGTTACCAGCAAGTATCTTTACTCGTTCCGTAACACATCATCCCGTGATCAACCCCTTGGTCACATTGTGCACATTATGATGATGTACTACCGAGTGGGCCCAGAGATACCTCTTCATTAATCGGAGTGACAAATCCGAGTCTCGATTCGTGCCAACCCAACAGACACTTTCGGAGATACCTGTAGTGCACATTTATAGCCACCCAGTTATGTTGTGACGTTTGGTACACCCAAAGCATTCCTACGGTATCCGGGAGTTGCACAATCTCATGGTCTAAGGAAAAGATACTTGACATTAGAAAAGCTTTAGCATACGAACTACGATCTTTGTGCTAGGCTTAGGATTGGGTCTTGTCCATCACATCATTCTTCTAATGATGTGATCCCATTATCAACGACATCCAATGTCCATGGTCAGGAAACCGTAACCATCTGTTGATCAACGAGCTAGTCAACTAGAGGCTTACTAGGGACATGGTGTTTGTCTATGTACCCACACATGTATCTGAGTTTCCTATCAATACAATTATAGCATGGATAATAAACGATTATCATGAACAAGGAAATATAATAATAATAACTAATTTATTATTGCCTCTAGTGCATATTTCTAACAGTACTAACTTACTCTTAGCTAACTAGACGATGCCGACCGCCATCTGCGGTACACGCTAAACACCGGCACCGGCGTCCTCCGCCTCGCCTCAGACTTGCCAGAGGTGCGATAGGGCGCGTTGCTCGCGCGCGTTGGCCCTTTCCATGCTGGCGTGGTCCACCGAAGCTTCGGCTTCTAAGCGGGAAACCCACTTGACGAGCTGGTAGTAAAATTCAGCATTAAGAACGCGTGCATACCCGACAGCCTCCAAGGCTATTTGCCGGGCACCGGCGTCCATGTAGTCGGCCTAGTTGCGGACGCTCTACTCACGACTCAGAGCGTCGGTGCGCTGTTGCTCCATGTCCCGCTGTGGGCGCAAATCAGCGATATGCTGCTCCTCCACCAGGCGGTCGCGCTCCAACAACTCCTCATACTCCGCATTGCCATCTAAAGACCGATAGAATGCCTCCTCCCTCCGTCTGTCTTCCGGTAAAAAACTGAACACTAGTTCCAGCGGTGACCGCCTCCGGCGTCGCCTATCGCGGACGAGCGGGGGCATGGCGGACATGGCAAGAGCGAGGATAAGTGGCGAGCAACGTCGGGCCGGTGGGGGCTTATGAGGATAGGGCGATTTGGGTGATGGTGCCACCAGAGAAGGCTGGGAAACAATAATTATAGGCGGAAGGGGACGAGGATCCCCTGCCGTGGCCTAGCCTACCTTTGAGTCACATGGGTCCCATAGAGCATGGGGCCCACCTGTCAGTGACTCAATGGCAGGGTATGGCAGGGATTACGAAGTCAGAGGATCCATGTTCGGTGGAAGGTAGGCGAACCAGCGTGTCGCGAGAAACGCGACGGTCATCGCAGTCAACGGAATTCAATGCATAAGCAAGTTGGTGAAAATTTTGAATTAAGCCCTGAATAGTCTGCGCATTCATCTTTTATCTCCATGGTTTCCAACTCTGCCCCACATTAAGTGAGCCACTTTCCAACTAATTGCATGCAGAATTTACTCAATCTGCTCGTAACTATGCGCGCATGCAGTGAGATAGGGAGCAACGCATGCATGCGGAGCGGGATTTGAGGTAACAACAGGCATGCGAGCCAAACGATTGCATGGAAATAATAGCTACCCAGCGACGCGATACGTGCAAATGCAAGGGCAAATTTGTCCAGAAAAAACAGACCAAGCCTTCCCTTGGTATGCGCGCTCAACCTTAGGCGCAGAGAAAGAAGGACCGGAGGGAGTAGTACGTGCGTGATCCGCTATTTATTCATGTAGGATTGAGTAGGTCATTTTTTGAATTGAGCCCTGCAAACCGGAAAGGAGGTAGTACGTGCGTGATATGCTATTTATCTGTGTGGGATCGAGTAGGTCGGATAGTGTACATGTAGGATCGAGTAGGTCGGATGGTGTACGTGTATGATCGCATTAGCTGATGAACGTTCGCTGGGAGATAAGGCATTTGCAAATGTTTTTGCTGGCAGTTTCTTCAGATTCACATGGCATTTTCTTCAGAGCAGCTTGCCAGTTTCTTCAGAGGTAGGCATTTTTATTCAAAAAACTGCCACTTCAGATCTTGTGTCGCAACTAAAACTGCCAGGAGTGCATTAGTAGGCTAGCTAGTGACGGATAGTAGCTTGTAAACACTGAGCAAACAGAAATAATGAACTATTAGTAACTTGTAAACACTAAGAACACTGAAATAAGGATCATGCTGTGCAGAGCAGTAAGAGCCGATCCGTTCGAAATGTTCACACGGGACTCACAGGCCTGGCAATTTAATATGTTCACATTAGTAGCCCAAATTCAAAACCAACTAGTACGATTCCCATACATAAGATCAACATGTTAATGCATCTCAATGATTCACAGATCATATACAAATATGTAGCTCCAAAAGCAGAGATCTAGAAAAAACATCTGTTCTTCCTACTAACATGGATGCTTCTCTTGGCCAACATTCAGTACAGAGTGAAAGGCAAATTTGTTTGTGAAGTCTACAATTCCTCTTGCAAACGTAAGTGGTTTCACCAATAGCTGGAACCATGAGAATGAACCACACATGATGGAGGAACATCCACTGCAATATGATTTGGTCTTCTCTCGATCACATGGCAAGACTATTTTCAGAATACACACTTTAACTTGGGAAAAATTATGCCCATTGTATAATCAGACCAAAGCAATGAAGCACTTAGTGTTGGCCAATAAATAGTACAATACTACTTTTCTATAGTCTATGAAGTGACTATCCAATCTTTCTGTGTCTATTTTCAAATGGCACTGCATGCAGTGACTATACTATTCTCTTGTGTAGTTCAACCAAAATTGTGATCACTTTGTTTGTTTGCCAAATAGCAATGGGCAGACATCTCTGTCTGCAAAGATATCAAGCAACTAGTAAACATATACCCCACCTTGTATTTTTGGTTTAAACACGTCTCTTCCGCTTAGCATCTGTCATGTTTTGCACTTGACAATTTGATGCAGTCATGTTTTGCCCTGGACAATTTCATACTGAATTCATTTGTTGGTTCAGAGTAGAAATATAGCGCCTATGCTTCATCAGACCAAGGATATCCATGTTCGCAGTGATGGAAGAGGTGAAATTGATACAACCGAAATTGAGCATCCAATCATTGAATCCTGCCCTGCACCTCCAATGCAGGTCCACCCTGCCAATAAATTCACATGCAAACCACTAGTATTACTATCTAATGACATTACAAAAAGAGTAGCAAACCATGTACCTTCGTAATGAACAGCTCATAGTGCCACCAATTGGATATAAAGGTTTGGAAGAAAACATGCTCCTAATGTTGAACCATTTGGGCTTTTTGTGTAGTTCCACTAAAATCGAGCATCCCTGTTTGCATAGATATTGAAAGTGTGATTACTATAAAAGTGGACTAGTTGAAGCATAGACTCACAAATATAAGCATTCCAATTTCTTAATGGGAAAAGGTAGCAAGACTGTTTCTAACCACCTGTTTGAAGGAATAAATAAGGCAACATCGGCTGATGTCAGGAAGGCATACATAGTTTTTTTTCTAAAAAATTGAGCCATTCCAGACCTTTCCTCTTCTTTTAAGCATATTTTGTGCAGTTCAACTAAAATAAAATGCCATCACTGCATTGGAGAAACATACAGACCTCCTCTGATAACATACTAAACATTAATTTTAACAAAGGTGTGACTAGCTTTACCGGGATAATTTGAGTGAACTCTACATCCTCTATTCCTTAATATAAGACATTTTTGCAGTTCAATTTAAAGTACCCAAACATCTAGTATTTAGAAAAATAGGTAGTAGTTTTCTTGAGCACATATCCGGGAAAGCTTGCCACACTTTATATATGTCCATACGCTAATGCAACACCATTCGAATAGTACAAATATACACTAATCCAGTGGCTAGTGCAACAGTAGAGTACTTATTTTATTACAGGGTACAGTGCAATGGTTTTACTGAACATATTTCCATAAGCTCTAGCACAGGAAGATTTCTATAAGAATTAACAATACAAAATGTAAAGGTAACAAGTTTCAGCATTGGTATACTAGCTTTGCAAGAGCATTAAACCAAATACAAAAGTCTGAAGGTAACTAGCATTATTAACTAATGACAGTATAAAAAATGCAAACCATGTACCTTCAAGGTAAATATCATTTCGAACTCGAGGGTACCTAAAAATTGCTATCCCTATCTTGATAATCGGTCAAACATAAAAACTTGATCGAACAAGTCAAGAGAACAGCCGGAGGAGGAGGTGCCCACTCTTAACCTTTCCTCTTGACACTGTACAATTTTTTTTACTTATATAATGAAAGTGAGGTATGTAATCTATAAGCATTAACAATGCAAAAATCTTAAGGTAGTAACAAGATTCATCATTGGTATATTGGCTGTGCAACAACATTAGAATGCCTTAGCTAAAAAATCTTTAATACATCCAAAAGCTTTTACTAAACATATGTTTGATGCTATGATGAAAGCTTTGGAAGAAAAGTTGGAATTAGAGATTTCAATTCCTAGAAAATTACATGATGAATGGGAACCTACCATCAAAGTCAAGATTAAAAATTATGAGTGTTTTTCTTTATGTGACTTGGGTTGCTAGTGTTTCCGAAATCTTTATGTGATGTGCTTGGTCTTACCGATATCGAATAATGTTCTTTAAATTTGCACTTGGTGGATTCTACTATTAAAACGCCTATGGGAAGAATTAATGATGTTCTTATTCTTGCAAATAGGAATTATGTGCCCATATATTTTATTGTTCTTGATATTGATTGCAATCCTTCTTGCCCAATTATTCTTGTTAGACCATTCTTACATACTATTGGTGTCGTGATTGATATGAAAGAATGCAATATTAAATTTCAATTTCCACTAAGGAAGGGTATGGAACACTTCCCTAGAACAAGAATTAAGCCACCATAGGAATCAATCATGAGGGCATCTTATGGATATAGAACTAAATATGACAACACTCAGATCTTTGCATTATGCCTAGCTAGGGGCATAAAACGATAGCGCTTGTTGGGAGGCAACTCAATGAATAAAATTTATTTTTGTATTTTTATTTCTGTTCTTGAGTGTTTACACAATTATGCTACTGTTATGATTGTGTGTTTTTATGTTTTAATTAGTGTTTGTGCCAAGCAAAGCCTTTGGGATCAAGTTGGGCGATAGTTGATTTGATCTTGTTGAAAAATAGAAACTTTTGCGTCTAGTAAAACAATTTTGAAAATTCACAGAAGCGTGATAAATTCTTAATTTTTTACACAAGATTGATATACAAATTGCCCACGTTGTCCTAATTTTTCAGAATTTTTGGAGTTACATAAATATTTGAAGTTTTCAGATTGCTACAGACTATTCTGTTTTGTGTTTTCTTTGCGTTGTGTGCTTATTTCGATGAATCTATGGTTTGTATTGGAGGGTATAAGCTATAGTAAAGTTGGAATACAGTAGATATAATGCAAAAATAAAATATGAATGGGTTTGCAACAGTACTTATGGTAGTGATTTGCTTTGTTATACTAACGGATCTCACGAAGGTTTTGTTGAGTTTTGTGTGACTGAAGTTTTCAAGTTTTGGGTGAGATCACAATGGATGAAGGAATAAGGAGTAAGAAGAGCCTAAGTTTGGGGATGCCCATGGCATTCCAAGCTATTATCTAAAATAGAAGCAAGCAACTAAGCTTGGGGATGCCCGAGTGGCATCCCCTCTTTCTTCTAACGACCATCCTATTTTACCTGGAGCTATATTTTTATTCGTCACATATCATGAGTTTTGCTCGGAGCATCTTGTATGATATGAGTATTTGCTTGTTTTTATTTTTGTTTTTAGTCAAGTATCCTTGCTGGACACACCTGTTTGAGAGAGCCAAATTATGCTACGATTTGTTATAATTGCTCTCTATGCTTCACTTAAATCTTTTTGAGCTATGGAATTGCTCTAGTGCTTCACGTATATCATTTTGAGCATGGTGTGCTTTAGTATTTTTTGAAAAAAATTCTATCATGCTTCACTTAAATTTATTAGTGAGTTAGTAAAATCTTTAAGAAATTCTCTCATGCTTCACTTAAATTACCTTGAGAGAAGAAAATTTGTATGCTCATGTTCTTCACCTAGATCCGTTTGAGCTATCAAAAGCAACATATGAAATTAGTCCCAAAGTGATAGATATTCAAGAGGGATATAATAAAAACTTTCATGAAGATAATTGGACAAAATAAACTTGGTTCCTTTTAATTGTTTTGCGATATGATGATATAATATGTGAGTCATGTTAATGAGTAATTATGCTTTAGTAAGAATATTGATGTTAAGGTTTGTGATTCCCTATGCAAGCACGAAAGTCAATATTTATGCAATGAAATTATATCCTACTTGTGGTGCATTATTCGGTGTTAGTTATGCTTAATGCTCGCTTATGAGATTTTTTGTTTCTTGGTTGGATGCTTCTCAATCTTTTGCTAGCCTTCATTTGCACTAAGTATGATCACTACTTGTGCATCCAAAATCCTTAAACTAGTTTTGCCACATGAGTCCACTATACCTAACTATATGCAGTATTATTTTGCCATTCCAAGCAAATTTATATGTGTTATCTCTAATTTTCAAAATAAATTTCTCTTTTGTGTGCTCATACCGCTCATGAAATGGTAGAGGGTGGCTGATATTTTTCCATGCTAGATGTGTTATTCTCAAGATGAGTGTTTGTTCACTTGTCATTGCACGAGTGTACGACAAAGGTATTAGGGATGCCCAGTCACGAAATGAAAAATTAATTTACTTTATGTTGTCAAATAATAAAATCCTTGCAAAGTGTTGGTATGGAAGGCACCCGTGGATCTGGTTAGCCGTGGAATGTGAAAGTATGGTGGAAAAAGGAATAAACTATATTTTCTGTTTGGGAACCGCCTATGATATATCTAGCATGGAAAGTACTGGGAACTACTTGATCATTTTCGTTGATAGGAAAAGCATGCCACCCAAAATGTTTTTATCTCTATCTTTTTCTCTTTGAGCTCTAGCCCCTCTACAAATCCCTACTTCCCTCTGCGAAGGACCTTTCTATTTACTTTATGCAATTTTTATTTTTGAGTATCCATCTTCTCTTATAAAGCACCAACTAAGGGGTACTATGATTGTACTTGAGCATTGGGTGTAGCTAATATGGGAGTGTGTTTCATGAATGGATCAATGACTGAGCATAATGGGCTAGGGATAACTTGCTTTAGTGTTGAAATTTTGAAAGACATGGTTGCTTGTTGATATGCTTGAGTATTGAAATCTTCATGTCAAAACTAGACTATTGCTTTGAACCATATAAAAAGTCCAAATGTCCATGCTACAAAGAAAATAATATGTGATGAACATGTTAGGCAGCATTCCACATCAAAAATTCTGTTTTTATCATTTACCTACTCGAGGACGAGTAGGAATTAAGTTTGGGGATGCTGATACATCTCCAACGTATCTATAATTTTTGATTGTTCCATGCTATTATATTATCATTCTTGGATGTTTAACAATCATTTTATAGCATCTTTATATCATTTTTTGGACTAACCTATTGACATAGTGCCCAGTGCTATTTGTTGTTTTTTGCTTGTTTTTTTACTTCGCAGAAAATCAATACCAAACGGAGTCCAAACGCAGCGAAACTTTTTGGTGATCTTTTTTGGACCAGAAGACACAAGTTGGGCCAAGGAAGTACCAGAGGGGTGCCCCGAGGAGGGCACAACCCATTTGGGCGCACCTGGGGGCCCAGGCGCACCCTGGTGAGTTGTGCCCACCTCAGTGGCCTCCCGCACCGCCTCTTTGCTCTAGAAATACCCCAATATTCTAGAAACCCTAGGGGAGTCGACGAAAAACATTTCCATCCACCGCAAGTTCCAGAAACCACAGATCCAATCTAGACACCATCATGGAGGGGTTCATCATCCTCATTGGTGCCTCTCTGATGATGCGTGAGTAGTTCAATGTAGACCTATGGGTCCGTAGTTAGTAGCTAGATGGCTTCCTCTCTCTCTATTGATTCTCAATACAATGGTATCTTGGAGATCTATTTGATGTCTCTTTTTGCAGTGTGTTTGTTGGGATCCGATGAACTTTGAGTTTATGATCAGATCTATGTTTTTATCCATGAAATTTATTTGAGTCTTTTGATCTCTTATATGCATGATTACTTATAGCCTCTTATTTCTTTTTGAATCTTTGGTTTATTTAGGCTGGCTAGATCAATTTTTCTTGCCATGGGAAGAGGTGGTTTGTGATGGGTTTGATCTTACGGTGCTCAATCCCAGTGACAGAAGGGGAAATGACACGTAGGTATCGTTTCTATTAAGGATAACAAGATGGAGTCTATTCCTACATGAATAGATCTTGTCTACATCATGTCATCGTTCTTATTGCATTACTCCGTTTCTCCATGAACTTAATACACTAGATGTAGGCTGGATAGCGGTCGATGTGTGGAGTAATAGTAGTAGATGCAGGCAGGAGCCGGTCTACTAATCTTGGACATGATGCCTATATAATGATCATTGCCCTAATATCGTCATGATTATTTGAAGTTCTATCAATTGCCCAACAGTAATTTGTTTATCCACCGTATGCTATTTTTCTTGAGGGAAGCCACTAGTGAAATCTACGGCCCCCGGGTCTCTTCTTTATCATACTTGCCTTCAAGATCTATTTTTATTTGCTTTTATTTTCAGATCTATTAATCCAAAAACCCAAAATATCTTGCTGCAATTTATTGTTATTTATTTTATCTCGTGTTCCAGCGAGATCTATTTATCCAGTCTCCTTCAAATTTATCCGATCTCTTTTACGTCGGGTTGCAAGTATTTGTTCTTTGTGTGCAGGTGCCATTCACGTAGTGTTGCGTGGTTCTCTTACTGGTTCGATAACCTTGGTCTGATCGCTGAGGGAAATACCTACCGTAGTTGTGGTGCATCACCCCTTCCTCTTTGCGGAAATACCGACGTAGTTCAAGCCGCACCACTCAACCTATCCAGCCTACTAGCCCGTCGCCCCTCGGCCTAGCTCGATTGACACGAACAAGGAAGAAGATGAACACGGTAGTTTACCCAGGTTCGGGCCACCTTGCGGTGTAAGACCCTACTCCTTCTTTGCGGTGGATTGGGCTCACGAGGGCCCGAGAATGAACTAGTACAAGGGATGAACAACATCGCGAGGTTCGGGGGTGAGGGAATGAGTCGACCCCTTCTACGGTGGTGGCTAACCTATACTTATAGTGGCCTCGGTGCTCTTCCCCCAATACATAGGCGGGAAGGGATCCCACAGTGGCCAATTTGAAAGGGGACGAGTAGTACATCTTATCCTGACGAAAGGTGGTCTTCACCTGCAAAGCTTCTAGTCGTGACGCCGCGGTGGGCTCGGTGATGACATCCGTCCTACCATGTTGGAGGTCTTGGTCTTGTTGCACTGGAACGAAAACCTTTGCTAGATTCCTCGGGAACCCACGGATGCACTTGCCTCCTTAGCATCAAAGAGGAAACTGCTTCCTCTACGCCCGCTGGCGCCCGTCTGCCTTGGTCGTCATGGCTTGTGTCATCGCAACTCAGGCGGTTGGGTACCTACATAGAAATCTCCGCTCCTCAGGAGGCCGCCCCCACGGGGGTCTTGGTGTTGTCCGCCTCACGAGGCTCGGCCCCTCGCGAGGATCTTTTCTTGACGACATTGTAGATGGGTCATACCAGGTCGTCGAAGGAGTCACGCCGTGGGCTGCAGGCAAGCAAGTCTGGGTACCCTGGTTCCCAGAACACCGACAGTAGCCCCTGGGCCGAAGGCGCGCTCGGACTTGACTTCAAGGCGAAACCAAAGGCAAGGGCAAAGCGCCGCGGTCCCCAATCACCTGTAGGCCAGGCTGACGTGTGGCGCTCTATGAGACGTGGGCGTCTCCGCTTCTCCCCGCCTTGGCAACAACTCGGATTTGACAATTGCCTGGCGCACGCCCCCAAGCCATCATTGCTTGAAACGTGAGAGGCCGGGGGTTAGCCTTCCTCCGGATATAAATGGGGGAAGGGGGGCGGAGCCCCCAGCCCATCTTCATCTTCTTGCTACTCACTCCTTCTTCATATTCACTGTGCCGCCATCTTGCTAGAGAATCCATGGTGCCAGTGAGGAGGTTCTCCACCACGGAGAAGGGTAACCCCCCGCAGGTGGAACCAGAGTTGCTCCCACCGAAGAAAACGCACGGTTGCCCTCGTGAGGCCACCGCAGCGCCCACGGTAGCTCAACCCTGGCACGAACGCGCGCCGCTGGGTTTCCCCCTTAGCGCAGATGTTTGTGTGCATAACCCTGCCCGCGGGAGCAGCCATGGAAGTCGCGGGGGACGGAGTCGTGAGGGAGAACAAGCAATGGACGCACAGACAACTTGCCCGTAAGCCCATACGTGCAGTATAGCCCGCGAGTTCGTGGTGTGGACAGTGATGCTGCCGCACACGTGGATCTGGCTCCCGTGGTCCCTGGTGGGGGAGATACCATTGAAGGGGCCCGTCGAGCTATGGCTGCAGCAAGACAGCTGCTGCAGCCAAGCTTCAGAGGCAGAGATCGAGGCTGTCTATTCCGGCGATGTCTTCATGACCAGGGGATGGGGCATGATCGCCCGCACATGCCACTCGGAGGGGAGGCACTCCATCTACTTCAAGTACGATGGGGCATCGGCGCTCTTCTTCAAGGTCTTCGAGGAGGATGGCCAACGTCTGGTTGCTGCCCCACAGGAGGCGATCGAGACAGCTGCCCTCCTTTAGGCTGGGGAGGCAGCAAGGCCCCTGGCAGTGAACTTGCCCTCAGTGTTGTCCGCGACTCCTCCGGCAGCAGTAGCGCTTCCTCCGAACCAAGCTCGAGCGATGATGACTACTACGAGCCGCCGTGTCGCTACGCTCGGGCTTAGGGGGAGGAATGGTGCCAGCCCGACATCATGGGCGACGCTGCCTGGGCTGCGATCCTTAGGAGGCCTTTTTCCTTTTGTTTCATTCCTGCGCAAAAATCATGAAGGGCCCCGCGAGGGTGTGTAAAGATTGTGACACTTTTGCCTTAATGTTAGCGTTCCCAATCTTATGTCGTGTTTGCGTCTTCCACTTCGGCATAGTCTCCCATTTTATTCTCGCGATAGCTTAGCGCTCTACGTCGACAGGACCCAGTCCCTAGGCAGGCTTCGTCTGTCGCCGGTATGCCAGGTCACGATGTCGTGGTCAAGGCCAGGAGGTGAGCGGCCCGAGGTCCGGTAAGAGACCTGATGTAGGGCCAAACCCTAAGTGGTCGATCTTTCATGTTTGGAGGGATCCTACGGGAGAATCACGAAGAACACACAGAAGCACAAAGGGGAAATCACGGGGAGAACGAGAGAGAATCATGAAACCGACAGAGAATCAATCACACGAGTGCTAGATCACCGAACACAAAGAAATACATATGATCCACAATCAACAAAGGTAAGGATACAAAGGCACTGGTCTTCTCCGTACGGAGGTCTTGATGGTCTTCCCTAGAAGGGGGTCTTGAATCCGCTTGGGGGATCTTCTCCGAAGAGGTCCTGAACTCCGAGGAGAAGTATCCAAGTGGATGAGAAAAGGCTCTCTCACAAATATGAGCTAATCCAATGCTAACCCTAAAACATATGGGATGAAGGAGTATATATAGTCTACGGGGCGAAAGGGTACATGGGCCTCGGCCCAAGTGGCTGCGCGCAGGCAGGGCCAGAAGTTCCGGGCCAGGCCGGAAGTTCCGGGCGCCGGAGGTTCCGGGCAGGGTCCGGCCTAAGCCGAAAGTTGGCACAGGTGAGGCAGGGCTGGCTTCCGGGGGCCGGAGGTTCCGGGGGCCGGAAGTTCCGGGCCAGGTTCC
The DNA here is from genome assembly GCF_018294505.1 of Triticum aestivum. NCBI lineage: Eukaryota > Viridiplantae > Streptophyta > Magnoliopsida > Poales > Poaceae > Triticum > Triticum aestivum. The sequence continues at coordinate 362,786,216 of NC_057813.1, forward strand.
GGGCAGGTTCGGGGTTAAGCACAAAGTTGGCATGCCCGGGGTGGTCGATGTCGAAGGAGGCCGGAAGTTTCGGGCAGGCCGGAAGTTCCGGGGGCCGGAAGTTCCGGGCTGAGCAGAGAGTTGACGCCTGTCGCTTCTTCTTCCGCGTTGTACCTGATCACACACAGAGTTTCTGTCTGAGGTAGTAGCCATGTCTCTTGAGTAGAACAAGGGATTTCGGAGAGGAGCAAGTTCACCTTATCCTTGATAGCCTTAGAGCGGGCTCGAGTCATGGGTCCATGTGGTGTTGAAGGAGATGTAGATGCGTCCATGGGGATGATGGAAGGATGCTCCGCATCATCTCCCCTCCCTTGGGAAAGATCCGACCTCGGATCAAAATCTTCATCACCATGGAAAGGCGAGAGGTCTTTGACATTGAAGATGTCGCTCACGGTGTACTTGTCTTGTGGGAGTTCAATCTTGTAGGCGTTGTCGTTGTAGCGTGCTAGCACCTTGAAGGGTCCGTCGGCTCGAGGGAGAAGCTTGGACTTGCATTCGTTGGGGAAGCGGTCCTTGCGTAGGTGTAGCCACACGAGATCACCAATGTTGAAGACCATGGGTTGCTTGTTGACGTTGAGCTTGGTCGCTAGTCGTTGTGTTTGTCGCTCGATGGTGTGCCTTGTATCTTCATGCATCTTCTTGATGTAGCTTGCCCGTGCACTCGCATCCATGTTGGTGCGCTCTTGTAGGGGAAGAGGTAGAATGTCCAATGGTGACAACGGGTTGAAGCCGTAGACGACCTCGAAGGGGGACTTGCCGGTAGTCGAATGTCTTGCACGGTTGTAGGCGTACTTGGCGATGGGTAGACACGCCTCCCACTCCTTGATGTTCTTCTTGATCAACACGTGAAGTAGTGTGGATAGTGTCCGGTTCGTCACCTCCGTTTGGCCGTCGGTTTGAGGATGGTATGCCGAAGAGAACAATAGCTTGATTCCGAGCTTGGCGCATAGGGTCTTCCAAAAGTAACTCAAGAACTTGACGTCGCGGTCCGAGACAATTGTCTTTGGTACTCCATGAAGTCGCAAGATTTCCCTACAAAAGAGATTTGCAATATGTGAAGCATCGTCTATCTTGTTGCAAGGAATGAAATGTGCCATCTTAGAAAATCTGTCCACAACAACAAAGACGGAATCCTTGCCATTTTGAGTTCTAGGCAAACCAAGTACAAAATCCATGCTAATGTCTTCCCAAGGTTGGTAAGGAATGGGAAGGGGCATGTAAAGACCATGGGATTGAGCTTTAGACTTAGCTTTGCGACATGTGGAGCAACGGTTGGTGAAGCGTGAGACATCACGAAACATCTTGGGCCAAAAGTAGTTCTTGGAGAGCGTGGCGAAAGTCTTGTCGCGTCCAAAGTGTCCCATAAGTCCGCCTCCATGAGCCTCTTGCAAAAGGAGCAAACGAAGAGAAGACTCGGGAATGCAAAGTTTGTTAGCTCTCATAAGATAATCATCCTTTATGTAGTATCGTTCCCAAGACGTGTGTGTCAAACACTTAGCGTAAGGAGTAGCAAAAGAAGGATCATGCTCATACAAGTCTTTTATATGCTCAAAACCAATAACATTCAACTCAAGTTTAGTGACAAGCATGCATATGCGTGAAAGTGCATCGGCAACTACATTTTCCTTACCCTTAATGTACTTGATCACATAGGGAAAGATTCAATAAATTCACTCCATTTGGCATGACGCTTGTTCAACTTAGTTTGACCTTTTAGGTACTTAAGTGTTTCATGATCAGTATGGATGACAAACTCATGAGGTCTAAGATAATGTTCCCAAACATGTAGCACACGCACTAAAGCATACAATTCTTTGTCATAGATGGGATAATTAAGTTGAGCACCGGAGAGTTTTTCACTAAAATAAGCAATGGCTCGTTTTTCTTGCATCAAAACTCCGCCAATTCCGGTACCACTTGCATCACAATGAACCTCAAAAGTTTTGTCAAAGTTGGGCAAAGCAAGAATCGGAGCATGAGTAAGCAAAGACTTGAGCTCATCAAAAGCGGTGGATTGCAAAGATCCCCAAACAAAAGGAGCATTCTTCTTACTCAAAGCATGTAAAGGAGCGGCAATTGTGCTAAAGTTTTTCACAAAGCGGCGATAAAATCCTGCAAGACCAAGAAAACTTCTCACTTGTTGCAAATTGGTGGGTTGGGGCCAAGTTTTAATTGCTTCAATCTTAGTTTCATCAACATGGACACCCTTGGAAGAGACAACAAAACCCAAGAAAATCACTTTGTCAACGCCAAAAGTGCATTTTTTCAAGTTTGCATAAAGGCGTTCCTTGCGAAGAGTTTGCAACACAGATTTAACATGATTAATATGCTCTTTCATGGTTTTGCTAAACACAAGGATATCATCAAAGTAAACCACAACGAAGACTCCAATGTAAGGTCTAAGCACATGATGCATAAGACGCACGAAAGTTCCGGGTGCTTCCGACAAACCCATAGGCATCACTAACCACTCATATAAGCCAAATTTGGTTTTGAAAGCGGTTTTCCATTCATCACCTTCTTGAATGCGGATTTGATAATAGCCACTTTTAAGATCAATTTTGGAGAAAAAGTTGGCTCCGCTAAGTTCATCAAGCATATCATCTAACGAGGAATGGGGTGCCTATAACGAACGGTAATGGCGTTTATGGGTCTACAATCGGAACACAAGCGAAAACTGCCATCGGGTTTAGGTACTAGTATAACGGGAACGGCACATGGGCTTAAGCTTTCACGTACCTGACCGTTGTCGATGAGTTGTTGTACTTGTCGTTGAATCTCCTTGGTTTCTTCGGGATTGACACGGTATGGGGCTTTGTTTGGAAGTGGCGCTCCGGGGATGAGGTCGATTCGATGCTCAATGCCTCGTAGTGGAGGTAGACCCGGAGGTAGCTCATCGGGGAAGACATCTTTGAATTCCTGCAAAAGAGACTGAAACACTAAAGGTAACTCGTGAGAGGTGTTAGTTGTTGGCTCTCCATCTTTGCACACGAGGACGAAGTGCATCACACTCGATGGGTTCTCACACACTTCTCTTATCTCACTTTTGGTGGCAAATAGGATGAGGTTTTTCTCTCTAGGCGAAGAGGCGCTCATATTTGGCTTGTGGCTCTCACTCACTTTTGGGTGGGTCACTTTCTCACTCTTCTCTCCATGGTGGGTGGCTTGCTTGTCGGCTATCACTTGACTAGGAGACATAGGTCGTAGCACATACTCCTTCCCTTTCATCTTGAAGCTATAGTGATTGGTGCGCCCATTGTGGATGACACCACGGTCGAATTGCCATGGTCGACCAAGAAGGAGGTGGCAAACGGTCATTGGGACCACATCACACTCCAAAGTGTCCTCATATGCACCGATTTTGAAGGAGACTTGGACTGTATGCTCGACTCGTATAGTGTCGGAGTCACTTAGCCATTGAACCTTGTAGGGGTGTGGGTGCTTCTTCTTGACCAATTGAAGTTTGGAGCATAGTTCTTCACTTGCCAAGTTGTGGCAACTACCTCCATCGATGATGACCTTGACGGACCTTCCATTGATGCCGGCCTTAGTGTGGAAGATGTGGCATCGTTGGTCTTCTTCTTGTTGATGTTGAAGTGTCAAGACTTTGGAGACAACGAGAGCGGGGCTCGAATCCTCATCACAAAAGACTTGATCATCTTCATCCTCGTTCACGCGCCGGTGCATGGCCACTTGCTCAATGGCTTCCATCTCCTCTTCACTCATTGAGTCATAAGTGCCATCGTCGTTGAGGATCATGGTGCGCTTGTTCGTGCATTGGTAGGCCTTGTGGCCTCGGCCGCCGCAAGTGAAACACTTGAAGGAGCTTGTTTTAACGGTCTCATCGGTTGGATTAGATGACGAAGCACATGACTTGAAGTTGCTTGTCGTAGGAGGAAGGCGACTTGAACTTGCCGAAGTTTTCTTGTAACTTGACTTGTCGTCGTTGCTTGGAGAAGGTTTGGTTGGTGTAGATCTTGAAGGAGTCGTTGAAGCTTGGATGTTGGAGAAAACGTAGGTCTTGGATGAGTACTTGGCATACTTGAAGTCATCTTGCACTTAACGTTCCGCCTTGGTTGCTTGATGTACGAGCTCAATGAGGTTGGAATAGGGTTGGAAGTCGGCGATCTTCTTGATGGGATGATTGAGTCCATTCAAGCATCGTGCCATTGTTTGCTCATCATCTTCCTTGACATTGGCTCGAATCATGGCTATCTCCATTTCCTTGTAGTATTCTTCAACACTCTTTGTTCCTTGCTTGAGGAGTTGTAGCTTCTTGAAGATATCGCGGTTGTAGTAGGTTGGTACAAAGCGTGCCCGCATGACATCCTTCATTTGAGCCCAAGTGGTGATTGGTGGTTCACCTCTTGCTTCACGGCGTTCAAGGACTTGTTCCCACCATATGAGCACATAGTCTTGGAACTCAAGTGATGCCATAGCGATCTTCTTCTCTTCCTCAAAGTTGTGCAAACGAAAGATTTTGTCGACCTTCAATGCCCATGAGAGGTACTCTTCCGGATCATTGCTTCCATTGAACTTGGGCATTGTGAACTTGAGCTTGCCATAGCGTTGCTCTTCATTGTGTTGTTGGCGATGGTGATGATGACGTCCTTGACGTGGAGGATAGTCATCCTCATGTTGCTCTTGGCGCGGAGGAAGTCCATGATCAACTTGCTCTTGTTGAACTTGAGGTTGAAGAGGAGCTTGACGAGCTTGTGGAGGGGCTTGTGGAGCTTGACGTTGCACACGCGGTTGGTAGTTCCTCTCTTGGATTTCTTCTCGAAGAGCTTCCTCTTGATTGCGCCGTTCGCGATTGCGGTTGGCGATGGCTCGACTTGATTCTTGAAGGGCACGTTGCGCCTCAAGAGCTTGCGCTTCTCGTTGTTGTTGTTGAAGACGTTGAGCCTCGGCGTCTTGTTCTTCTTGGTGTAGACGCGCTCGTTCTTCTTCTTGGCGCCGTAGTCGTTGCCGTTCTTGAGCTTGAGCAAAAGCCACTTGGTTTGATTGAGGACGAGGGACTTGCTCATCGTCTTGCTCTTGTGAATGCTTGTCATGTAGCGGGTTGCGAGGTGCATGACGGTCTTGATGCGCGGCTCGTCGAAGAATGGTCGAAGACGGTGTACTTGAGCCGGAGAAGGTGTCATCGGAGTGTCGACTCGAGCGGCTCCGTCTTGAGGAGGAAGAAGTGGAATGATGCCGGTTCCTCATCAAGGCGCGGATCTCGTCCATTCTTGCATCATTTTCTTGCTTGTGAGAGTCGAACTTGTCGTCGAAGTAGTCTCTTGTACGTTGCTCGGAGAGTCGCAAGTCGGTGGCGAGGTTGTCGATGCGGTCGCTCATAGCTTGTTGCTCTTGGTGTAACGCCCTTTGAGCACCAAAGAGGTGGCTCTTTGTGACGAATGATGACATGTCGTCGCCGTTCTCGATGAGAGGTGGATTTGTAGAAGAACTTGGCCTATCCATCATACCAAGCAAAATGTAAGTGGTAGAAGGAAAAGAACGTGTACCAAATGTACCTTGACCGATGTTGAAGATGAATCAAGTTCACTCAAATGCGGACAATGAAATAGCACTGTTGGTACCAATTCTTGTCGGTTCTCACACCTACACAAGTAAAAGCTTATGGTGGAGCTTGGTTAGGATGGTGGCACAAAATTTGATGCAATAGTAAGTGAGCTTCAATAATGTTGGAAAAAGGTTCACAAATTTGCAAATGCAACAAGTAGACCAAGCAAGTATGGGTACACGGAAACACACACGCAAATAGATAAGTGGGATTGTGCAATCCAAAAGTGAGCCAAAATGTGGAAACCACGAAAATGCTCTTGTTGCACAATACTAGAGAGACGCTAGCACGATTGCACAATAGGCGGATATGCAAACTTGCAACTATCTCTATCCCAAGTATGCTATATGTATGGTATTTTGGTGCAATGATCCAAGATGATCCAATATGACAATCTTAATGTCGTATGATGCTATGGTTCTTGTTCATAAGCTCTTTGCTTATCTTTCCTCTTTTGCTTAAAAGCTTGGGTGGCTCTTTCACTTTTTGAGCTCTTTTCTTATGCAAAACTTTACGAACCAAGATAGCAATTGTGTATGCTATGACAACTTTGTGACACACAAGTGGATCCCAAGATATGCACCACTATGGTAAGGTATGTATGCTTATGGAGTATGATCCCTAATGTGCACAAGTTATGTTGCCTGCAATACTCAATGGCTAGTCTCGATGGGTAAGCTACGTGAAATGAGGCAATGTGGGTTATCAATGCAATTGCAAGGTATGACAAAGATGTCGTCGATGTTACCGTCCTTGCTTCGATTGACGGTTGAAATGGATGCGAAAGTTGATGGGGACGCAGTGCACGGTCTTTAGTACATTGGCGAAGATGCCGCTGCACCGTGATCGAAATTTCCGAAGTAGCGAAAGTGTCGAAGAAGTGTAACCTTTCTGTCTAGGCTGGAAGTTCCGGACCAGACGGAAGTTCCAGGGGCCGGAAGTTCCGGGGATGGCCGGAAGGTCCGGGAGTCGGAAGTTCCGGGCAAGGTCGGAAGTTCCGGGGGTCGGGAATCTGCCAAGAACAGAGACTTCGAGATCGCGAATTTGGGCGGAAAAACTTGGGGAAAAACCCAAATTCGAGGGGAAAAGAAGAAATTAGAAGGAAGGAAGGGCAGGGAAGCTAGATCCACTCGAAACAAAGCAAATCCATGGATCAAATCCAACAAAATCTCAACTCACCAACAAATCACAAAAAAAAATTGGGGCTATTTTTGGTGGGGAATTTTGGGAATTAGGAGGAAAACAACAAAATCAAGCTAGAAAACAAAGGGTAGGGGCTCCAAAAACGTGATCAACGTGGCTCATGATACCATATGATGTAGGGCAAAACCCTAGTGGACGATCTTTCACGTTTGGAGGGATCCTACGGGAGAATCACGAAGAACACACGGAAGCACAAAGGGGAAATCACGGGGAGAACGAGAGAGAATCACGAAACCGACAGAGAATCAATCACATGAGTGCTAGATCACCGAACATAAAGAGATACATATGATCCACAATCAACAAAGGTAAGGATACAAAGGACCGGTTCTTCTCCTAACGGAGGTCTTGATGGTCTTCCCTAGAAAGGGGTCTTGAATCCGCTTGGGGGATGTTCTCTGAAGAGGTCCTGAACTCCGAGGAGAAGTATCCAAGTGGATGAGCAAAGGCTCTCTCACAAATATGAGCTAATCCAATGCTAACCCTAAAACATACGGGATGAAGGAGTATATATGGTCTACGGGGCGAAAGGGTACACGGGCCTCGGCCCAAGTGGCTGCGCGCAGGCAGGGCCGGAAGTTCCGAGCGCCGGAGGTTCCGGGCAGGGTCCGGCCTAAGCCGAAAGTTGGCACAGGTGAGGGAGGGCTGGCTTCCGGGGGCCAGAAGTTCCGGGCAGGGCCAGAGGTTCCGGGGGCCGGAAGTTCCGGGCCAGGTTCCGGGCAGGTTCGGGGTTAAGCAGAAAGTTGGCATGCCCGGGGTGGCCGATGTCGAAGGAGGCCGGAAGTTCCGGGCAGGCCGGAAGTTCCGGGGGCCGGAAGTTCCGGGCTGAGCAGAGAGTTGACGCCTGTCGCTTCTTCTTCCACGTTGTACCTGATCACACACAGAGTTTCCGTCTGAGGTAGTAGCCATGTCTCTTGAGTAGAACGAGGGATTTCGGAGAGGAGCGAGTTCACCTTATCCTCGATAGCCTTAGAGCGGGCTCGAGTCATGGGTCCACGTGGTGTTGAAGGAGATGTAGATGCATCCATGGGGATGATGGAAGGATGCTCCGCATCAAGACCCCAAGGCGCAATGCTTGGGAGGTCCCCTTTAGCACACAAGCAGCTCCGGAAGGACTAAGAGGGAAGTTTCCTTGCCCGAGCGAAATCGCATGGAACAAGAGTGTCGATTATGAGGTTCATGCCTGCGCGTCTGAGGTGACTTATCTTGGCAAGCCTGCGACGGTTTACTTGCCGCAAGGGCGAGCTTCTTGTGCGACGTTAGGCTGTGCCATTCTCCTGATGCCTCCCCCATAGGGCTCCTACCGACTCCATCTCTCCCGCTCGTCAGGGTGCTCTACATCCTCTGGACTTGGCTCTCAAGCAAGGCTCGGCCACCGCTAGTATGATAGGTTGTGATGCCATGGTCAAGGCCATGTGGTGAGGGCTCAAGAGCCGGTAGGATCCCCTGAGGCGCGATGCTCATGGGCCCCCCTTTAACATGCAAGCGCTTTAGCAACATGCGAGGATCGCGGAATGCAACTCCATAGGTGATGGGTCGACAGGCGTGATGCTAACAACCATAATAACTTGAGCATGCATAACTGGTCCGGAGTACATGAATGAAAATGACACAGCTGGAGGGCGCAGGCCCTGACAGCTTGAGGATAATGCAGCCCAAGGGGCGCCCTCAACTGAACAAACTAAAAAGTCATCTAGCACCATCATTGTAGAAGCGTTGGAGTAGCTGAAGACGCATGCTGCAGAGATCGCTCCTCACGAGCCGGCTGGCTCCTGAGGCCTTAGAGGCTCTGGAGGCCTGGAGAGCTCATAAGGGTCCAACACCTCCTCTGCTAGGACCGCCTGGAGCCTTTCCTCGTGGGCCGCCAAGACTCCATGCATGAGGCGTTGGTACGAGGCGGCCATGTTCAGCAGGCCAAACAGCATGCAGACGTAGCTGGAAGGGTAGACCCCACTTCGGCCGACACGGGACAGCCAGAAGAGGCCCTGTGAAGCAGCCTCATTGAGGCATGTGATGTTGACGCAGACGCGCATCTCGCTGCCGGTGTTAGGGGTGGCGGCTGCACTAGATGGTGCGCGGCGACGCTCGCCATGCATGGCTTGCGCCTCTTGAAGCTCCTCTATTGCCTTGGTGATGAACTCCTCAGTGCCTGCCCCCTCGTGCCTTGCTCCTTGCTCATGGAGGCGCCCGTCGAAGCACGCCTCCACGTGGTGCCCGAACGCCTCCCTCGTAATGCTAGTCAAGTCAGAGGCCCTCCAGATGAGAACCCTCGTGCCCGACCTGACAGGGGCACCGGCCACGCCTTCCTATGCGAGAGGGAAAGGTGCCCAGTAGTGGGCGCAGGGCCCGAGGCACGGTCGGCATGCTCCTCAGCCTCCTGGCGGCCCTTGAGGAGGAGCTTCTTCTTCTTCTTAGGGACGGCCTCATGAAGTTGGACGGCGCCCTCGTCATCAGAGTTCTCGACCGCCGCACCCTTGTAGGCACACTCGAGGGAGCACACTACATCCTTCTCCTCGCAGGTGACCGTAATGATACCGCCGCTTCCTGGCATCTTGAGGACATTATAGCCGTGGTGAGTTGCTGGCATGAACTTGGCGAGGGCCCGATACCCGAGGATGGCATTGTACATGAGGCGGATGTGTGCGACGTCAAAGTCGATGGGCTCGGTGTGGTAGTGGTCGCGCTTGTCGAAGGTGACTGGGAGGCGAATATGTCCTATGGGAACGGTGGAGCCATGAGTCACCGCTGAGAAAGGCTTGGTAGGCAAAAGTTGGTCGTAGGGCACTAGCAGTGTTTCAAACGTCTCGACGGAAAGAATGTTGAGCCCCACACCGCCATTGATGAGGGTTTTGGTGAGGACGTTACTGATGGTTGACGTTTAGAGCATCGGGAGCGCGCCAGCAGCGGCTGAGAACTTGAGTTGGTCCATGGAGTCGAAGGTGATGGTGTGCTTGGACCACCTGAGGGGACGCGACGCCTCAAGCTTGGAGAGGGTCGCGTTCACCTCATGAGCTAACTGCTTGAAGTTGCAATGAGAGGCGGGGCTTGAGCACCACCCATGATGCAGGCGATCGCACGAGGCTCTTGGAAGCCCCCAGCCCCATCATCTTGGCGGTTGTCGTCATTTCTCCTTGGTGGTGGCGGCAACAGAGGAAGGCTGACATTGCCCTGAGGATAGTCCTCAGGAGACTGCTCCCGCCAAGGGCCATCATGAGGCTGGCCCTGCAGTGGTCCTCACGAGCTGATCACGCCAGTCCTAGCGGGGGTCGCGGTTGTCCCATCGTCCTCCAGCGCAGCCTCCTTGGCGGTCGTAGCCGTGGTCGCTGCGCTCGGGGCGGCAACCAAGGCACCTATTGCGGATTGCCCTGAGCTCCTGGCAGTCTTTGGTGTTGTGGCTGTGGATGTTGTGGAAGACGTAGAATGGGTGAATTCCCCTGGGAGGCTCATCGTGGTTACGACCGCGCTTCATCTCGGGCTCCGCGACCAGCATGGCACGACCCTTATGCTTTACTTCCTTAGCCTTGGCCTTCTTATCTTCAGATCGACCTCCGAAAGCTCTAGGAGGGAGAGGCGACCTTCCTCTACCCTCGTGCACCTAGTTGCCATGTTGAACATCTCCAGAGCCGAACACAGGTCCTCGTGTATGGTGAGCTCATCCTTCATCTTGATGTCCCGGATGCCATCAAAGAATGCCAAAATGATGCCCTCGTTTGACACCTTTGGGATCTTGAGGCGAACATTCGTGAAGCATTGTATGTACTTGTGCAAGGTCTCACCCGGCTGCTGCCTTATGCACCGCAGATCGCCTGCTGCAGGAGCACCACTACTACAGGATGCTGCTAACGCAACACTACAATCAGAGACCCTTCAAGAAACTGTGTGCGATGCAATAATCGCAAACGGTGGTGTCAAAGAACCGTCAAAAATGTCCAAAATGTTTGTGATGACGGATACATCAAACACGGTTCAGATTTTAGTTGCGTGTGTGATGCACGACATACGGTTCAGTTCAATGAACTGTTTGCGATGAGGAGGAACAAAAGAAATGGGCAGCCAGATGAAGGCATGTGCAACACACAGCATAGGGTTCACTCAGATTAACTGTTTATGATGAGGCGGAACAATAGAAATAGACAACAAGATAAAGGTGTGTGCGATTGATGGCATACGCATCAGAAGGATTAACTGTTTGGCATTAGGCAATAGAATAGAAACGGCCAGCCAGATCAAAGGTGTGTGCGATTGATGGCATACACTTCACACTGATGAAGTGTTTGCGATTAGCCACAACAAACAGAAACAGTTAGATAGATCAACGTGTGTGCTCTAGATGGGCACACATTCTAATTAAAAGAAGCGTGCGCGATGGTAATAATGAGCACACGCGGTTCTTGGAACAAGACGTGTGCTGACATTGCCTATTGCGGTGCACCATGTACGTGGCCGAGAAAGCGTGCCCACGTTATGCCGTCCATAGTGCCGCACTTAGAAATTATAGAACCGTCAATAAATTTTGAGCCTGCATCCCGTCACCTTCCAAATTGCAAACCTGTTCACACCGATCAAAACATAAACGGTTTCCCACTCAGGAGTGTATTAGTACTCGGTTATAAATACTATACTATGCCAAGATGACTACACATTCCTTCCTCAACTCCTCATCCACAAAATCAAACAAGTCATTCAGCTTCGTTCTCTTGCGTCTGCCATGGCCAGATTGAGTTCTCGGTCGAGACCACCGCAGAGAGGCGAGCATGGAAGCGGAAGCACGTGAGATGTCCCTCTTAGCCGCAAAAGCAGGAGACATGTCCCGCCGCGCCACTAAAGCATCACAGAGGTCTCGCCGTGTCGTCGAAGCAACACGGAGGTCCCACCACGCCGTCGATGCAGCAGACTGGTCCGGTTGTGCCACGGAAGCAGCAGAGATGTCCTGCCACGCCGCGAATGCAGCAGAGATGTCCTCCCATGCCGCGGCGGCCTGGGAAAATCTCTCGTGGGCAAGCAAGGACTCTTGCAGGCGCATGCATGCGATCGTCCATAGCCAGATGGATTAGATCTCCGGCTGGATGAAGCTGCAGGACGAGTTGAATGCCTCGTTTGAACAACTCCGGGTCGACCATGACCTACTGAGGGCGAAGATCGCTGGAAGGGCGGAGCAGGCGGAGGAGACCGCTGCCTTGTTGAAGAGGACGGGCGTCATCGACAAGAAACTTATGGACGAGAATGTCATGCTTCGCATCGAGTGCGAAAGGCTGGTGGAGGAATCTGTGGTTGCTTCCGAGTAGCGTATTAAGGACATGAAACTGATGAAAGATATCTTCGCCGCTCATGACGAGAACTAGTCTCTATGACCTGCAGCGCATCAAGAAAGTAGAGATCAGTGAGCCAGATCGTTGTATGCGCCTTCCTTCTTCTTTTGCCCTTGTGTATTTCGGGCGTAGTCGCGTGTGGTTTTTCTAGTTATCTTCCTAGATATGTAAGACAATTATTATCCACTGTCATCATCCTTATATTCATCATGCTTGCTATAAGTCACAGTCGATGCTATATAGGTCCGTCGGATCTTACTTCAAGATCCGTGCAAAAATTTCTCTTCAGATTTTCACTTTTCTCTCTTAAATCTCAGTCCATTGAGACATAGCCATGCCGTGAAATAGGGGCTCGGGCACCATTAATGGAGACATTGGGAGGGAGGTGCACGGTGGATAGAGGTCAAAGGGCTCTCCTCCTGGTGAGCACGCGCAGGGGTTTGATCGCAGGCCTCCCATACTCAAATAGCTACCCCGCACGACACTTCCTAGCCAATAAAAAAATGGGACGCGTGGCGGCACGTCATTGGTAAGTAGAACACCCACGGTTTCAATAATAGTGGCGTTTTTGATTTGTAACGTGACAACACTTGTTTTAAAATGACTTTGTTGATTTTTAATGTGTGCTCCTTCGCAAATAGGACAGAGAAATTACCACAACATGTTGGTGCCATGTCATGACACCATGCCAAGTTTCATGTTTTTAGGCATGTTTTGGATTTACAGGAATTAAAAAACAAAGTTTCTCAATCTTTTCGGCCGAGCCACGATGCCCAGATGTTTGATTTTCATTCTCATTTTGTTGCATGGGACCTAGAAATTCACCCAAGGACACGCATGTGATTTTTCAACCAACTTTGGTGCACCGCAGCATGTGCTTGTAGTTCAAATTTGAATTATGCACATTAAATGCCCAGAAATTCAATTAATGTACAAAAAGGCCAAACAAACCCGGAATAATTCCAAAATTTAGCATGATACTTTATTTGGTCTATCTGCCTGTGTAAACAATTTAAGGTGGGAGAAGGCAGTGTACGTATGTCGTTTCGTGCACAGAGGTGACACGTTCCCTCTCGGAACCACGAGCCTTCTTGAGAGAAGCTCTGGGTTGCAAGCAGCTTATACCAAAGCTTGTCCCAATCCGGTCAAAAAAATTACCACAACATGTTGGTGCCATGTCATGACACCATGCCGAGTTTCATGATTTTCAGGCGTGTTTTGGATTTACATGAATTAAAAAACCATGTTTATAAATCTTTTCGGCCGAGCCACGATGCCCAGATGTTTGAATTTCATTCCCATTTCTTGCATGGGACCTAGAAATTCACCCAAGGACACACATGTAATTTTTCAACCAACTTTGGTGCACTGGAGCATGTGCTTGTAGTTCATATTTGAATTATGCACATTAAATGCCTAGAAATTCAATTAATATATAAAAAAGGCCAAACGAACCCGGAATTAATGTATACAAAAATGAAATACATGCTTGGAAAACATGACGCCTGGCGTGGTGCCATGGTATGGCCTCACTGTGCCCTGGTAAAAATTTGAGAATGTTTTCCTTATGTCGTAATGCACGCCTTTCATAAATAGAACCATCACCGAGGAAGTTCCATGGTTTCGAGGGGGAAATCACCAAGATTGAAGGGGGATCCAAATTTCCTTTGTCCTTTGTCCATGTGTTTTTTTTCTACAATGAACATACACCCTGGAAATCACCATGTTCAAATTTGACACTTTTCCGTGTTCATTTACCATATTTAGGGGATTATTTGCATTCTCTAGGCATTCATGCACATAATTCAAATTCGAACAATCTGTGCATGAAAAGGTGCACAGGATCGGTCTAGAAAACCATCCTCATGCCATTTAGTAAATTATCATGCCTTTTACAAGGAATGGACAGATATTTCGAGGAAATGTGTGGCAATAGTCAACCATAAACGCGCCGTTTACTAGGTAACAACTATACAAAATATGAAATAAATGATTGAAAAACATGACGCGTGGCGTGGTGCCATGGTATGGCCTCACCATGCCCTGTAAAAAATTGAGAATCTTATCCTTATGTCATCATGCATGCCTTTCATAAATCGAACCATCACCGAGGAAGTTCCATGGTTTCAAGGGGGAAATCACCAAGATTGAAGGGGGATCCAAATTTCCTTTGTCCTTTGTTCATGAGTTTTTTTGTACGATGAACATACACCCTGCAAATCACCACGTTCAAATTTGACACTTTTCTGTGTTCATTTACCATATTTAGGGGATTATTTGCATTCTCTAGGCACTAATGCACATAATTCAAATTCGAACAATCGGTGCATGAAAAGGTGCACAAGAACGGTCTGGAAAACCATCCTCGTGCCATTTAGTAAATTCTCATACCTTTTACAAGGAATGGACGGATATTTCGAGGAAATGTGTGGCAATAGTCAACCATAAACACATCGTTTATTGGGTAACAGATATATAAAAATGAAATAAATGCTTGAAAAACATGACGCCTGGCATGGTGCCATGGTATGGCCTCACCATGCCCTGGTAAAAATTTGAGAATGTTATCATTATGTCGTCATGCTCGCCTTTCATAAATCGAACCATCACCGAGGAAGTTTCATGGTTTCGAGAGGGAAATCGCCAAGATTGAAGGGGGGTCCAAATTTCCATTGTCCTTTGTCCATGAGTTTTTTTCTAAGATGAACATATACCCTGCAAATCACCACGTTCAAATTTGACACTTTTCTGGGTTCATTTACCATATTTAGGGGATTGTGTGCATTTTCTAGGCATTAATGCACATAATTCAAGTTCAAACCATCGGTGCATGAGAAGGTGCACAAGAACGGTCAGGAAAACAATGCTCGTGCCATTTAGTAAATTCTCATGCCTTTTACAAGGAATGGACAAATATTTTGATGAAATGTGTGGCAATAGTCAACCAGAAACGTTTGTTTATTGGGTTTTCAACTATAGAAAAAATGAAATAAATGATTGAAAAACATGACGCCTGGCATGGTGCCACGGTATGACCTCACTATGCCCTGGTGAAAATTTGAGAAGGTTCGGCTTATGTCGTCTTGCACGCCCTTCATAAATCGAACCATCGCTGGGGAAGTTCCATGCTTTCAAGAGGGAAATCGCCAAAATTGAAGGGGAAAACAAATTTTCTTTGTTCTTTGCCCTGGAGTTTTTTCTACAAAGAACATACACCCTGCAAATCACCGTGTTCAAATTTGGCATTTTTCCGGGCTCATTTACCATATTTAAGGGATTATGTGCATTTTCTAGGCATTTGGCGCATATAAATCCAATCCAGCTATAGCAGCATGGATGTGATGTGAGGGACATGGATTGTCGTTTGATCACAGCGCATCCTATGGTGCACACGCACGATCCGCATGGCTAGGGTTCCGGCCAATCATAACGCAACACACAATAGCCTCAGCGCACACTGTTTCCGGAAGCGACTGAGATGACCCGTGTGCGATAATGAACGAGCAAAATTGTAAGGGAAGCCAAATTTCCTTTGTTGTTTGTCGTTGAGCTCTTAAAAACCACTGCACTTGCGGCTTCCCGGCCGCTCCACCAGAGCTCTCTCCAAGCGTCGTTCATGGTACCGCAGCGCACGGTAACTGGTAAGGAAGCGATGGCATCCCGTCGTGCCGCGTTCCTCACCGCCCGCGTCCGCACACATGGTAAGGAAGCGATGGCATCTCACCGCGCCGAGTACATCACCGCCGCTAGCCACACAGTTACATGGGCGTACTTTGAGGCTGCCATGGCCGAATGGGTGGTGGATCTAGAGGCGGCCAAAGCCGCACAGGAGGATCAGAAAAGGCAGAAAGCAGTCAAGAAAAGAGAGTCCCGCCGCCGCAAGAAAGAAGAGGTCGCACGCCATGATGAGGAGAGCTTGGCGGAGATTGAAGCACGGTTGGCTGCTGCCTACAAGGCCGGGAAGGAGAACGCCGGTGTCTGGCCAGCATGCCCCGATGGCATCATGTGAGAAGTAGTTTAAGTCTGTAGTATTAGAGCAAATTACCAGTAGTACTTTAAGTTTGTAGTATTAACATACTATGAGCATCCTTTGAGGGCTTTGAGCGTTCATTAGCACGTGTGACTGTGTGCGCTTTTTTGTTTGTTAATCATTAGAGGATCACAAAACACACGGTTTCTATGCCATACCCGTGTGCATTTTTGTGTGTTAATGATCCATAAGTTTGTTACCTGTGCGAAGGTTCCTAATAAACCAGGCGTACCATTTACCGAAAAATCAACTACACGTGTACAGTTTTTTGGAGATGGGAACTGCCAATTTTCTGTTTTCTAGCACATGAGTATTTTACGCACTTCGCCTTTGTTGTGTGTTTCCCCCACCCAAGTTTCAAGTTTCGCAGCAAAATTTTCATTAGGCGCTCGATTTCAGAATTTATTCCTCCAACCACATCCCCACACATCAAATTTCCTCAGTATCTCCACCCTCCCTCCACCCGCGCCTCCCCCTACCGGCAGCTCAAACTGTCGCCGCTGCAACCACAGCTTCAACCACATCTATGTTCTGCTCGGATCCAGTCGGGTAACCCACTGATCTCTATCACGGCCCCGGCCTGATTGCTTAAATGGCGCCTGCGAAACATCCTCATGCCTCCAAATCCCCACTGTCCCTACCTCCAGAGCATCACCGTGCAAGCCCAACCACATATCACGTGGAGGTCAAGGAGCTGATGGCGGTCCATGGCACCATGGCCGTTGTGCGTGTTGACCCGGAGGAACACCACGCCTCCGCCACTGCCGACATGGTGCAGGCTCTGACCCAGAAGAAGTGCCCCGGCGACTACCCCCTAGGACTTAACAGGTATAATATGACTAGCTAAATCTTACCAATACCACTTGAAATGGCTATGTTTTGTACAGTTGATGTATTCAGCATGTTGGTGCCTTATTTATTTCATTACTGCATGTGATAGCCTGGATTTGCCTTCTCTCTTTTTCCGGACTTTCTTTTGCATTTGCTTTGGATTTGGAGTTTTGAATCAATTCAAGTGGACTTGAACGCTTGGGCCTACCCTTGATTTTCACCCAAGTGATCCATCCACCTCTAACTCACCTTTCCTTATCTGAAAAACTCCAACAAAAGCCCAAGGAATATTTTTCATAAAAGAAAAAATTTCATTTTCTTCCCTGAAAATCACATCAGAGAAGTATGCTCCAAAGCAACCCCTAGATTTCTTGCTTCAAAAATCCTGAATAAATTCACAAATATTCTTTGAACCCTAGGGCACCTTCCCGAGCAAAAATATTGCATAGCTTTTTGGAATATTTTTGCTACAAAAAATCATTTCTGTTCTGGACAGAATGATCACTTTGCACAACAAGTATATTTTTGCTTGATCTTGTAGGGCTGATCTTTTCTGAGCTTGATTACCCTCCTAAGAGATTGCTAAACCTCAAAGCACAGCCTTTAGTTCTCACTAAATTTTTCTTAGTGAAGCTCACAAGTTTCTGTCCAGAAACTTGCCAGGAAGATAGCCGCTTCCATAGTGCATGTATGACCAAGCCAACCGTACTAATGGACTAACTGCCAGACATGGTGTTTGCACTTACCTCAGCCTGATGCCAAATTCACACGGTGACCATGTTCGTCCAAGGGGGTTGGCATGCGGCCGACACGCTCTGTAGTGCGCCAGCTCCTCTGTTTCACGCGTGCTCGCTGCCCAGGCTGCCGCACCTTGCCAAAATGCGCCCCCATCCTCGTTTGAACCTCCATAACTCCACCCTGGCACTCGACGACGCCGGAGCTCACCGCAGCAAGCACAGGCACGGCGCGGCCCAGGCAACAGTGCGCCCCTGCCCCTGTGCTCATGACAGCTCGTCTACAGCCCCCGTGTGATCTCCGGCATCTTCTCCCCCTCTCACTGACGCCATTCATTGCCGGGTGACACTCGAGAGAGCTCCGGCGAGCTCTTGATCCCTGCCTCGGCCTCGCCTATAAATAGAGCTCCCCCGAGCTCGTTTCTCTCCGCACACACACTCAGCACACCTCCACACCATCATAGGAAGCCGCAGCCCGGCCGGGCAGGTCTCTAGCCTCGTCCCCGCTCCGAGCTCACCGGCAGTCCCCGTCCTCTGCCCCATTCCTCTCCAGAGCCGCTCGAGCTCCATTGACCACTCCGGCATGTTTCTGGTGGTCCACTGGTGCGTGCTGGTGCTGTTGGAGCTGCTGGACTGGCCCTGCTTCGCCAGAACTGCCATCTCCGACGAGCACTGCCCGCTGATACGTCTCTGTCGTATCTATAATTTTTGATTGTTCCATGCCAATATTCTACAACTTTCATATACTTTTGGCAACTTTTTATATTATTTTTGGGATTAACATATTGATCCAGTGCCCAGTGCCAGTTCCTGTTTGTTGCATGTTTTATGTTTCGCAGAAACCCCATATCAAATGGAGTCCAAATGGGATAAAAACGGACGGAGAATATTCTTGGAACATTTGTGACATCTGGGAAGAAGAATCAAAAGCCCAAGGAATATTTTTCATAAAATAAAAATATTCATTTTCTTCCCTGAAAAATCACTTCGGAGAAGTATGCTCCAAAGCAACCCCTAGATTTCATGCTCCAAAAATCCTGAATAAATTCACAAATATTCTTTGAACCCTAGGGCACCTTCCTGAGCAAAAATATTGCATAGCTTTTTGGAATATTTTTGCTACAGAAAATGATTTCTGTTCTGGACAGAATGATCACTTTGCACAACAAGTATATTTTTGCTTGATCTTTTGGGGCTGATCTTTTCTGAGCTTGATTACCCTCCTAAGAGATTGCTAAACCCCAAAGCACAAATTTTAGTTCCCACAAAATTTTTCTCAGTGAAGCTCACAAGTTCTGTCCAGAAACTTGCCAAGAAGATAGCCACTCCAACAGTGCACCTGTGACCCAGCCAACCGTACAAAACAACCAAAACTACTAAGGACTAACTGCCAGACATGGTGTTTGCACTTACCTCAGCCTGATGCCAAAGTTCACACGGTGACCACGTTCGTCAGCTCTTCTGTTTCGCGTGTGCTCGCTGCCCAGGCTGCCGCATGTTGCCAAACCGCGCCCCCATCCTTGTTTGAAACTCCATAACTCCACCCTGGCGCTCGGTGACGCTGGAGCTCATTGCAGCGAGCATGGACATGGTGCGACCAAGGCAAAAATGCGCCCATGCCCCTATGCTCGTCGCGTACCACGCTCCTGTGCTTGTTGTAGCTCGTCTACAGCGCCCGCGTGATCTCCAGTGTCTTGTCCCCCTCTCACTGACGCCATTCGTTGCCGGACGACACTCCAAAGACCTCCGGCGAGCTCTCGATCCCCACCTCAGGCACGCCTATAAATAGAGCTCCCCCGAGCTCATTTCTCTCCGCATACACACTCAGTACACCTCCACACCACCATAGGAAGCCGCAGCCCTATCGGGCAAGCTTCTGGCCACCGTCCCTGCCCCGAGCTCACCAGGGATCCCTGTCCTCTGCCCACTTCCTCTCCAGAGTCGCTCGAGCTCCACTGATGACTCTCACGTGTTTGTGGGGGTCCACTGGTGCGTGCTGGTGCCGTTGAAGCTGCTGGACTGGCCCTACTTTGTCGGAACCTCCATCTCCGATGAGCTCCGCCTGCTGCCGCCGTTGGAGAGCTCAGTTCCGACCCCGTCCGGCCACCCCTAGCCATGCTATGGGTATGGGCAAGTGCGCCTCGATCTCCTCTACAATCATATCCTCTCAGACCTCGTCGTCGGGCACTCTTCGCCGGAGAAAGTGCTGTCGCCGTGCCGCCCGCCTCTGCTTCTCTCTCTCTCCCCCTCCGGCCTGACCCCTGGGCCCACTGTCAGCCACTCAGGCCACGGCCAAAGCGGTATGAGTGGCAGCGCCCAGGCGGTTTATGCCTTCGATGTTATGCCCCTCTAGTTCTTAAATTCAAATTTAGTTCAAATTTGATCAGAACTTTGACTAGCTGTAATTTTTATTCTGCAAGTCCAAATGAGTTGATTCTTTTTGCATTCTGTTCTTACTGGAAAATCCTAGCAGCACACCCAAGATGGGATTTTTCCTTGCTGCCTAGAATTTCTGGTAATTTTCATAAGTGTTCTTGATATTTTATTTTTGTCATTTGAATTATTTTCAGAAGGTGAAGCTTGTCTTGAAGGCATCCAGGAGGAGTGTGAAGCTCCTCTGCACAAAGGCAAGCCACAACAACATTGTCATGGTGTCTTTGCAATATCCATGATTTTCTACTTGAATTTATATGATATTTATTGCATATAGTATTAAAAATAAATAATGCTTGTGTTCTTTAGTTTGTCATGATCAATATGCTTAGTTAACAGAAATGAATACTTGAACTAGTGAGATATTGCTTGTGTAGTTGAACTAAGTAAGTTTGTCATGGCTATAATAATATGATCATCGGTATTATTTTTCCTATATGCATAATGATTTTTATTTGATAAATGCCAACCAAAGTGATGAGTATAAATAACCAGTAAGAAAGGACCAGAAATGTTGAAAGTTGAGTTTGTGCAAGTAAAAATTTGAATAAGGTTGATCCGTTATTTTCAAGTGATATATGATGCATGATATATTGTTGCATATGCATGGCATATAGTGACTCGAGCATTTTATTTTCAAGTTAAACCTGATGATAATTGAACTTGAACATAAAGTTGGTCGGGTCATGGTGCCACTGAATCAGGCTGACAAGTGCAACCACATTTGCCTTAGTATGGGGAGGCTGTTAGTCATTCCGTTGTCATGCCTCTTGTCGGTGCCTCCAACAAGGGAAGGTTATGGGCGTGCGTTACCCTGGCCCGGTAAGCAGACATAACCTTGTGGACCTGTTGTTGTTATGGTACCTTGTCCCTGTTTGGGACTGTTTATTTGCCATGACGGTGGTTGTTTTACCTTTGGTAGGCTCGGTCACCCAGGACTGATCCCAGTGGGGAGTTGGTCGGAGTGGCCGTAAGAGTGTCATGGCAATGGGAGAGTTATGTCGGAATGCCGTTGGTCCACCCGAATGGGAGTGCGAGGCCATGGGTTCCGTGGTGTGGTAAAGTGTGCTACCTCTACATAGTGTATTAATCTATCGATAGCCACGCCCGTGGATAAGGGCCGAGTTCGTAAGTAAGTCACATCATGGATCAACTTTCATAAATAAATCTTGCACACTAAGTTATTTGCATTGCACTGGTTGAATTATGATGAGGTCAGTGAGATTGACTATTGTGGTATCACTTGCGATCCGGGAGTGATCACTGTTTGGTTACGAGGTAACCAGTTGATCCAAGTATGGTTTCGTTCGTGATCCGTCGTGATCACTATTCGGTTGCGAGGCAACCTGTTGGTAAGAAAGAGTCCAAGTGACTCAATGCACAACTTTGGTTTCACTGCATGAGTAGCATGTTGATGTTTGCATTCAACTTGATTAAATGTCATGATATTGTTTGTCATTATGGTTCTATTTGCTGTGAGCTTGCAAGTACATTCAATGTACTGACCTAGCGTGTTATGCTAGATTTCAGGAAAGTCCAACTGGATCGGAGTGCTCCCTGTCTAGACCGTGTCCACATCGGTGTCCCTGTGCTATGGGGTCCCGTTACATCGTTGTTCCGCTACTGTGTAGATGTAGTGCTCGAGGCCCCTTTTATGTTCACTAAATAATGCACATATTGTTCAGCCGCATCGAGTGTGCCGCTTGGCCTTGCTACTTGATGTAATGTCACACTATGCTTCTGCTAGTTTCGATAAAGCGATGATTTCTGTACCAAGATGTTGTGTATTGCCAGAAGACATGATCTCTGGGTTGGCAATGCAAGGTAAACCGGTCGCTCTGAGCCGGGGTGCCATAACGCTTGGTATTAGAGCCACGCTGACTGTAGGACACGCTAGACCCTGACACGTGAAGTAACCGTTAGTTAGTTTGCTAGTTGAGTGTTGTTAGTATTTGCATCTGGATGCTGCACTGCATTGCATGCATTAGATTTATTGTTATTTCTAACCGGTTAATGGTTGTGAGTGTAGATGGCTCCGCTGATGTATCCATGTCAGTTGCAGCTGATGCCCTACACTTCTCCACATCTCCTTCGTAGCGTGTGGCGTCAAATGTACCCTCATGGTGATGACCCAACATATCGGGTGTACCGGGAGCGTCTAGCCGACTCCGTGTATGAGTATCACACTGTGGTTACTCTGCGCACCAGTTCGTCAGCGGGTTCTTACACTCGTACCTCTCAGAGCGGTTATGCATCCACCGCCGCTCAGGCCGTCCAATATGCTGCATTCAAGATTCTTGTTGAGTTACGCTATGCTAAGGCTTGGATGCAGAACCACCCAGGTTTTCGTTTCTACCCATCTCTGCGCGATGATGGTCGTGTTCGTTTTCATTCTGTTGATCCGGCGTCTGATAGTGACACTAGCCACCTTTCTCGATATATCACTGGTAGTTATCTGCTGATTCACGAGTTGGCTCGAGAGCTGAATTGTGCTTGTTCTGCTTTAGCCGCCGCCAGATCCTACCCTACTCCACCTTCTATGGGATTTACTCCTTATATTGTGCCAAATTCTAGCTCGCCTATTTCTCCGGTTAGTCCCTCGAGTAGCTCGGGCACCTCGATGGTGTACCCACAGAGTGCTCCTGCTGAGTGGGCGTCTCTTCTTGCTAGCCCCGCAGCTCCCATGATCCCTTCTCATCCCGTGCCTACCCCTGAGGGAGAGTCCTCGAGGCAGCATCATCGCATTACATTTAACCCGAAGGTTCCGATTGGCGTTGTCAGTTCAGGATCTGGGTCTGACTCAGGAGAGGATCCGGCAGCACCGGCAAAGTCCTAGAGCGCCTGAGTATCAGCAGTGGTCCTGTGATGTACGTATGTAGTTGTACGAGCCATGATGCATGTATGCGAGTAGTCACACCCGTCGTGATGTCTACCTTTCATGTATGAGTCTATGTATAATTATGTTGGAACTTTTTATTCGATCACTATGTTTCTCGGTTCGTTCGTTTGCTTTTTCGGGTTTGTCGCTGGCTTTTCTTCCCATGATTGGATGTTTCTCATCACGGTTGCTCTTATTGGAAAAAATAAACAGTAGGATGACGCAGGGAGGCAGCAGCACGCAAGCTTGTGAGGATGTCCCTATTCGTCGCTCAGCAAGATAGGCAGGACACTCCCCCGAGCCATATCCGCAACCACCGCCTCCACCGCCAAATCCACCCTCCACTGAGCAAATTATGCGCATGTTTGAGGAAAGGAGGAACAATGATCTGATTGAGATGTTAAAAAGTGTGCAAGCTATGGTTGGGCAGTATGGAAATCAAAATGGCCATCACTCCAAGCTGTCAGATTTTCAAAGGACTAAGCCTCCCAGTTTCAGTCAAGTGGTTGACGCGTTGGAAGCAGATGATTGGTTGCCAATGATTGGGAAGAAGCTTGAGATTGCTCGCACTGATGAAGCTGACAAGGTTCCGTTTGCTACCCACTATCTTGAAGGAGCCGCTGCTATATGGTGGGATAATGCTAAAGCTTTGTGGCCTACAGGAGAAGAAATTACGTGGACTAATTTCAAGGATCAATTTCTCAAGTATCATATTCCAGCTGGTATCATGAAAGTCAAGCAATGTGAATTTCTTGGTCTCACTCAAGGAAGTCTATCAGTAAGCGAATATTTGCAAATATCAACCATCTGGCCTGTTATTCCCTCTATGATGTGGCCACGAAAGAAAGGAAGATCGACAGGTTCCTTGGAGGAATAAATCAACACCTCAGGAGTGCTCTCTTTATGCTCGACTTTCCAAATTTTCAGCTTCTGGTGAACAAGGTTCTCATTGGAGAAAGAGAGTACAAACCTGTGCAAGACAATCGACCCGCAAATAATGACCACAAGCACAAATTTGAGCCGAAGATGGACGGACAACCCATACAGAAGGCCCGTACCTGGCAACAGACTCAAGTGGAGTATAAACCAAATTGGCAGTAGAATGTGAACAAGACCACTACTCAAGTCAAGAATGTCGTGACCAGCCCAGTGCGTGAAGAGTGCCAGCATAACAATGCCTACTTTAATTGTGGCCTGACCAGACATTATGCTAGGTAGTGTCCGAAGAAGTCAACTGCCCCGTTCCGGCCGCAAGTCAATCACATGGGGCCATATCATACCCAGAAGCTCGTCCAAGGGCAAGTTCATAACCTCTGCAGAAGAAGCCCTGGAAAACCCCGAAGTCGTCATTGGTATGTTTCTCGTTAATAACATACCTGCAATAATTTTATTTGACTATGGGGCTTCCCACTCTTTTATTTCTTGGAGTTTCTTTGCCCAAAACAAATTTCCTTGCTCGCTTTTGGGAAAAAGTATGTTGGTTCAATCCCCGGGATCCGTGATCAAAAGCCATCTGGTCTGCAAAAATTTGGAGATTGATATCAAGGGGGTCCGTTTTCCAACCACTTTGATAGTCATCGAGTCTGCCAAGTTGGGTGTTATTTTGGGAATGAACTGGTTGACTCAATATCAAGTATGCATAATGTCGGCGTTCTGGGAACGGGGGTCCCGGACTTGCCTGCCTGCGGCCTGCGGCGTGGCTCAAGCAGTGGCCCAGTACGACCCGTCTTCATCAACCCAAGCTCAAGACTCTCGCGAGGGGCCAAGCCTCGCGGGGTGGATGACGCAAGGCTTCCTTAGGGGCGGCCTCACCAGGCAAGCTCGTGAGGAGGCGGAGAGATCTAGGTAGGGATACCTCGCGAGGTGCTCATGATGCAAGCCATGACGATCAAGACCAGCCGGGCGCCAGGAGGGCGCCAGCCAACGTAGTGTCCTCGCTTCCTCTTTGGTGCAAAGGGGGAAAGCACATGCACGGAGTACCAAGGCATCAAGCAAAGGTTACCATATAGATGCAACGAGACCAAGACCAGCAGAGCGGCAGGACGGAGGTCATCGTGGATCCCAAGACGACGTCATCGCCAGTGCCTTTGGCAGTCAAAGACCAACTTTAGTTAGGATAGCTTGTATTAGCTGTTCCCCTTCAAAATGGCCGTTCTTGGCTCCCTTCCCGCTCAATATTTGGGAAGATGACCAGGGCCTCTATATATAGGGATAGCCACCAGAGTAGGCGGACGATCTCATCTCATCTAGAGGCAGGAAGATCCATCCCAAGTAGAGCACCGCACCAGCTCAAGAACACCTCTCGCGAGGCTGTTCTTCCTCTGTACTGTTCATCATCAGCCCCAGAGGCAATCCACCACCACACACACTAGAGTAGGGTATTACACCACAACGGTGGCTCGAACTAGTATAAACCTTGTGTCCCCCGTGTTGTTCATCATGTAGCTTAGATTCACGGCGAGGCGTTGGGACGTGGATCGGTAGGAAGTAGATCTTCATGAGCACCCCAGAGTTCGAACCTTGAGGGTTTTGCCAGAACCCGATATCCGACACATAAATTGTGTGACCCGAGAAGTCACCCTGACAAATCAGGAAGGGCAAGCCATACAATTTTATGCCTGCAAAGGCATACCCAAAAGGGATATGGTCTTCACTTTAGTATCCGAAGAAATGGATATGATACCTGTGGTTAGTGAATTCCCCGATGTATTCCATGAGGAAATTCCCGGAATGCGTCCAGACAGAGAGCTTGAGTTTGCAATTGATCTTGTACCTGGGACTGCACCATTATACAAAAAGTATTATCGGATGCCTTCCTCTATACTTGTGGAATTAAAGAAGCAGTTGGATGAGATGCTGCAGAAAGGATATATCCGCCCAAGCTCGTCACCATGGGGATCACCTGCAATATTTGTGGACAAGAAGGATGGTGGTCTTAGAATGTGTGTAGACTACCTTCAGTTGAACGAAGTCACCATCAAGAACAAATACCCATTACCAAGGATTGATGATTTGTTCGATCAGCTCAGTGGTGCAAATGTATTTTCCAAGATTGATTTAAGGACTGGATATCATCAACTAAAGATCAAGAAGGAAGATATTCCTAAGACCGCGTTCACTACCCGTTACGGTCTCTGTGAATATAGGGTGATGTCCTTCGGTCTCACAAATGCCCCCGCCTTTTTCATGCATATGATGAATAAGGTGTTCATGGAATTCTTGGATAAGTTTGTGGTGGTTTTCATCGATGATATTCTCATATACTGTAAAGGTGACGAAGAACACAAGGAACATCTCCGAGCAGTCTTACAGTGACTCTGTGACCATTAGCTTTATGCAAAATTCAGCAAGTGTGAGTTCTGGCTCAAACAAGTCGGATTTCTGGGGCATGTTCTATCAGCATAAGGTATCGCAGTGGATCCCAGCAAAGTGAAAGATGTGTTTGATTGGGCAGCACCAACGACTGTATCCGAAGTCCTGAGTTTTCTTGGATTAGCCGGGTACTACTGCCGATTCATCAAAGGATTCTCCAAAATCGCCAAGCCAATGACAGAACTCCTCAAGAAAGACAAGAAGTTTGAATGGATTGAGGATTGCGAGCAGTGATTTAACGAGCTAAAAACCAGATTGACATCAGCACCAGTACTAACTCTCCCAAACATTTACCAAAGCTTTGATGTGTATTGTGACGCATCCAGAAAGGGTATTGGGTGCATACTTATGCAATACGGCAAGGTGGTAGCTTATGCATCTTGCCAGCTATGACCTCATGAAGGAAATTATCCTACACATGATTTGGAACTAGCCGCTGTTGTGCACTCTCTAAAGATTTGGAGACATTACCTCATTGGAAAGAGATGTCAAATATTTACCAACCACAAGAGTCCCAAATATATATTTACTCAGCCAGACTTAAACCTTCGACAACAAAGATGGCTTGAGTTGGTCAAGGACTATGATCTGGGAATAAATTACCACCCGGGAAAAGCCAACGTGGTGGCTGATGCCCCCAGTCTCAAGCCTGCCAGTTTAAACACCATGTTGGAATCTTTGCCTCCAGAACTCCAGCAGGAGATCGCTCAGGTCAACTTGGTAATTGTAAATGCCGGTCTTGTGAATATTTTGGAAGTAACTCCTACTCTCGAAGAGGAGATTCGCATGGCACAGGCTGACGATAAAACTCTGCAACGACATCTCTGCCGTCTGCGAGAAGGCCTGACTCAAGATTTCTCAAAGGACGCACTGGGTACACTCAGGTTCCGAGGAGCGATATGTGTACCCGAGCAAGCAGATTTGAGGAAGAAAATTTTGGCAGAGGCACACGAGTCCTCATATTCGATACACCCAGGCGGCACTAAAATGTACGAAGACCTTTGACATATATTTTGGCGGGATGGAATGAAAAGGGACATCGCATATTTCATTGCTTGTTGTGACATCTACAACAAAGTAAAGGCGGAACACCAGAAACCCACCAGACTTCTCCAACCTCTTGCCATCTCGCAATGGAAATGGGATGATGTCTGCATGGACTTTATCACCGGTCTACCCAAGACTCATCGAGGCAATGATGCTATATGGGTCATAGTGGACATGCTGACTAAAGTGGCTCACTTTATCCCCATCAGCACCACCTTTCGTGCTTATCAACTTGCACAATTATATGTATCCTGGATTGTCAGTTTGCATGGAGTATCAAAAACAATCACTTCAGACCGAGGTTCATTGTTTAGCTCCGCCTTCTGGTCCCGACTCCATCAAGCTTTAGGGACCGCTCTCAAATATAGCACCGCCTATCATTCACAGACAGACGGTTAGACTGAGCAGGTAAATCAAATCCTTTAAGATATGCTTCGAACATGTGCCTTAGCCCATGGACCCAAATGGGAAGATTGTCTGCCATATGCAGAATTCTCATACAACAACAGTTTTCAGACCAGTCTAAAAATGTCACCGTTTGAAGCTTTGTACGGACGTAAGTGCCACACTCCATTAAATTGGTCTCAAACCGGAGACAATCGTATCTTCGGTACTGATCTAATATTAGAGGCAGAGAAACAAGTCAAGGAAATTCGAGACCGACTACAACTGGCTAATTCTCGATAGAAAAGTTATTATGATGCCAAACATCGGCAAGTCAGTTTTGAACCTGGTGAACATGTGTATCTCCGAGTCACCCCCATGAAGGGAGTCAAGAGATTTCAGACCCGAGGCAAATTGGCACCAAGATATATTGGTTCGTTCCCGGTCATGACACGAGTTGGCACAGTTGCTTATCAGTTGGAATTGCCACCAGAATTATCGGAAGTACACAACGTGTTCCACGTATCACAACTGAGAAGGTGTATTTCACCACCCGAGAAGAAGACTCTTATGTCAGAAAATGAGCTTGCCAAAGACTTAACTTATGAGGAGAGACCGTTCAGAATCTTGGATGAGGCAGAAAGGGTCACACACAGCAAAGCGATTAAATTTTACAAGGTCCAGTGGGAGCATCACACCGAAGAAGAAGGAACCTGGGAAAGAGAGGAATTTTTAAGGACAACCTACCCATAACTGTTTTCCCAAGCAACCGAATCTCAAGGACGAGATTCATCTTAAGTACGGGAGGTTTGTGACAGCCTGGATTTGCCTTCTCTCTTTTTCCGGACTTTCTTTTGCATTTGCTTTGGATTTGGAGTTTTGAATCAATTCAAATGGACTTGAACACTTGGGCCTACCCTTGATTTTCACCCAAGTGACCCATCCACCTCTAATTCACCTTTCCTTCTCTGAAAAACTCCAACAAAAGCCCAAGGAATATTTTTCATAAAAGAAAAATATTCATTTTCTTCCCTGAAAATCACTTCAGAGAAGTATGCTCCAAAGCAACCCCTAGATTTCTTGCTTCAAAAATCCTGAATAAATTCACAAATATTCTTTGAACCCTAGGGCACCTTCCCAAGCAAAAATATTGCATAGCTTTTTGGAATATTTTTCCTAAAATCATTTCTATTCTGGACAGAATGATCACTTTGCACAACAAGTATATTTTTGCTTGATCTTTTGGGGCTAATCTTTTCTGAGTTTGATTACCCTCCTAAGAGATTGCTAAACCCCAAAGCACAGCCTTTAGTTCTCACTAAATTTTTCTTAGTGAAGCTCACAAGTTTCTGTCCAGAAACTTGCCAAGAAGATAGCCACTCCCACAGTGCACCTATGACCCAGCCAACCGTGCAAAACAACCGAAACTACTAAGGACTAACTGCCAGACATGGTGTTTGCACTTACCTCAGCATGATGCCAAAGTTCACGCGGTGACCACGTTCGACCAAGGGGGTTGGCATGCGGCCGACGCGCTCTGCAGTGCGCCAGCTCCTCTCTTTCACGCGTGCTCGCTGCCCAGGCTGCCGCACCATGCCAAACCGTGCCCCCATCCTCGTTTGAACCTCCATAACTCCACCCTGGTGCTTGCCGACACCGGAGCTCACCGCAGCAAGCTCGGGCACGATGCGTCCAAGGCAACAGTGCGCCCGTGCCCCTATGCTCGTCGCATACCGTGCTCCTGTGCTTGTGACAGCTCGTCTACAGCCCCCGCGTGATCTCCGACGTCTTCTCCCCCTCTCACTGATGCCATTCATCGCCGGGCGACACTCCAGAGAGCTCCGGCAAGCTCTCGATCCCCGCCTCGGCCTCGCCAATAAATAGAGCTCCCTCGAGCTCGTTCCTCTCCACACACACACTCAACACACCTCCACACCACCATAGGAAGCCACAGCGCAGCCGGGCAGGCCTCTGGCCTCGTCCCCGCCTCGAGCTCGCCGGTGATCCCCGTCCTCTGCCCCCTTCCTCTCCAGAGCTGCTCGAGCTCCATTGACCACTCCGGCATGTTCATGGTTGTCCACTAGTGCGTGCTGGTGCCGTTGGAGCTGCCGGACTGGCCCTACTTCGCCAGAACCGCCATCTCCAACGAGCACCGCCCGCTGATACGTCTCCGTCGTATCTATAATTTTTGATTGTTCCATGCCAATATTCTACAACTTTCATATACTTTTGGAAAAAATTTATATTATTTTTGGGACTAACATATTGATCCAGTGCCCAGTGCCAGTTCCTCTTTGTTGCATGTTTTATGTTTCGCAGAAACCCCATATCAAATGGAGTCCAAACGGGATAAAAACGGACGGAGAATATTTTTGGAATATTTGTGACATCTGGGAAGAAGAATCAATGCAAGACGGTGCCCGATGGGGCCACGAGGCAGGGGGACGTTCCCTAGACCCTCGTGGGCACCCCGTAAGGCGGTTGATGCTCTTCTTTTGCCGCAAGAAAGCTAATTTTGGGAGAAAAACCTGGGTGAAGGTTTCAATCCAATCGGAGTTACGGATCTCCAGATATATAAGAAACGGTGAAAGGGCAGAATCAGGGAAGCAGAAACGAAGAAAGACAGAGAGACAGATGCAATCTCGGATGGGCTCTCGCCCCTCCCATGCCATGGGAGCCAAGGACCAGAGGGGAAACCCTTATCCAATCCAGGGAGAAGGTCAAGTAAGAAGAAAAAGAAGGGGGGCTCTCTCCCCCTTGCTTCCGGTGGCGCCGGAACACCGCCGGGGGCCATCATCATCACTGCGATCTACACCAACAACTTCACCGCCCTCATCACCAACTCTTCCCTCCTCTATGCAGCGGTGTAACCCCTCTTTTACCCGATGTAATCTCTACTTAAACATGATGCTCAATGCTATATATTATTTCCCAATGATGTATGGCTATCCTATGATGTTTGAGTAGATCCGTTTTGTCCTATGGGTTAATTAATGATCGTGATTGGTTTGAGTTGCATGTTTTATTATTGGTGTTGTCCTATGGTGCTTTCCATGTCGCGCAAGCATGAGGGATTCCCGCTGTAGGGTGTTGCAATACGTTCATGATTCCCTTATAGTGGGTTGCTTGAGTGACAAAAGCATAAACCCGAGTAAGGGGGTTGTTGCGTACGGGATAAAGAGGACTTGATGCTTTAATGCTATGGTTGGGTTTTACCTTAATGATCTTTAGTAGTTGCGGATGCTTGCTAGAGTTCCAATCATAAGTGCATATGATCCAAGAAGAGAAAGTATGTTAGCTTATGCCTGTCCCTCAAGTAAAATGGCAATAGTGATTACCGGTCTAGTTATCGATTGCCTAGGGACAAATAACTTTCTCGCGACAAAAAGCTCTCTACTAAAACTAACTTAGTTGTGTATTCTTTATCTAAACAACCCCTAGTTTATATTTACATGTTCTTTATTATCTTTCAAACCTATCCTATCACACCTACAAAGTCCTTCTAATTTCATACTTGTTCTAGGTAAAGCGAACGTCAAGCGTGCGTAGAGTTGTATCGGTGGTCAATAGAACTTGAGGGAATATTTGTTCTACCTTTAGCTCCTCGTTGGGTTCGACACTCTTACTTATCGAAAGAGGCTACAATTGATCCCCTACACTTGTGGGTTATCAAGACCTTTTTCTGGCGCCGTTGCCGGGGAGTCATAGCATGGGGTGAATATTCTCGTGTGTGTTTGTTTGCTTTATCACTAAGTAATTTTTATTTGCTGTTCTAAGTTGGTCTCTATCTTTAGTTATGGATATGGAACACAAAATACCAAAAAAATTAGGTGTACTTGCTACTCATGGAGATGGGGAACCTCCTAAAACCCTCGATGCTCATTATGTGAAAGAAATTATGTACTACTTCGATAATCCTGAGAAAACCCCATTCAATTACGTTATGGGAGACACATTGGATCAACGTGAATACTTTAGGGATTATCGCTTGACACAAAACGGGAAATTATTATGGAATCAAATTCATATGTTGCATTGGTATGCTCGTCAACTATGCTTGAGATATGATTATACTTGTTGCTCTAGGATGAAGGCTCCACACCTTTCCTTTTCATGCAAATTTAATGATAATGAAACCTTGGCCTCTTATGCTAATGGTATATATGATTACTATGATGTGGAACAAATAGAAGAATTTGTTGCTTTTATGGGTGCTTATGAAATTGAATCTTTGTTTAAAAGTGTGAAAATCTTGATGATTCTATTTACAGACCTGAAAATTTTGCTATACTTAAATATTGCTATGAGAATTATGAATATAATGCTGATATTGATGCATTTATTGAGGAAGTCTCCGCTGTCCAAGAAGAGACTAATATTTTGGAGGAGTCTATGGAAGAAGAAATTGATGAAACTGTGAGCTCATTGGATGAAAAAGATGATGAGGAGAACGAAGAACAAAAGGAGGAAGAGCGGATTAGCTACCCGTGCCCACCTTCTAATTAGAGTAACTCTTCAACTCATACATTGTTTAATTTCCCTTCGTGCTTACCGAAGGATGATTGCTATGATGATTGTTATGATCCCGTTGATACTCTTGAAATATCCTTTTTTGATTATGCTTGCTATGCTTGTGGCCAAGATGCCAATATGAGTTATGCTTATGGAGATGAACTTGCTATAGTTACTTATGTTAAACATGAAATTGTTGCTATTGCACCCACGCATGATAGTCCTATTATCTTTTTGAATTCTCCAAACTACACTATATTAGAGAAGTTTCTCTTATTAAGGATTATGTTGATGGGTTGCATTTTACCGTATACATGTGCTTGCTACTCCTACTTTCAATTATTATGAGAGAGGAACTATATCTCCACCTCTCTATGTTTCCAATATGATAGAGTTGCAAGAAACTGCTTATACTATGCATTGGCCTTATTTGGTGTGCATGAATTGTTCTTTTATGACATGCCGATGCATAGGAAGAGAGTTAGACTTCGTTGTTGCATGATATATGTTACTTTGTGCTCACTACTAAATCAAAAATCATTTTTAATTAAAAATAGCTTTGATATACCTTGGGATCCGGGTGGATCCATTACTTGAGCACTATATGCCTAGCTTAGTGGCTTTAAAGAAAGCGCTGCCAGGGAGACAACCCTGAAGTTTTAGAGAGTCATTTATTTCTGTTGAGTGCTTTTATAAAGTTTAAAAACAAAAAAATAAAGTGGGAAACCCAAAAGTTTTCAAAAAGGAAAGTGAAAGTGAGAAAGACAAGCATTGTTGAAGTGGGAGCTCCTTGAACTTTGTTCATGCTCACGAAAACTTTGTGAATCTTAATTGCATAAAATTTTCAAAAAAAATAATTATGCCCTTGTACAATTCCATTGTGTTATAAAAATAATGTGCCAAGGTTTGCCTTTAGGATGTTTACAATGCTTGTTGGTTTGTGCGGTGCAGGACAGAAACTTTGGCTGTAGTGCGCGATTTTACATTTTTTACTGGAACATCAAACAGTTTATTGGTGTACAAAAGTAGGGGCCCTGCTTTTGACCCCTTTACTTGTGCACGGGCAGTCAGAGCCTCCCGCCACGGCCACGCACAGACACGGCAAGAATGGGAAGCCGGAGAGGAGCCGAAGCCACAAAACGAATGAAGCAACAACAAGGACCAAGGCCACAAAGATCAGATGGGCGAAGCAGGTTTTCCCGGCAAGGACCCTTGCCGGGGCAGCCTCAGCGGCCCCGGCAAGACCCTTATCGGGGTAGCACGCCCACACCAACCGAGTGAGCCACCCTTGAGCCCACCAACACTTGGCAAACGCGTAGGGGCAAGGCTCGGGAGGCACCTCTGTGGTGGCATGCAGATCTTTGTGAAGACATGGAATGCTCGAGATCAAGTAAGGATAGGAAGGCAACCATCCTCACTGAAGGAACCCACAAGACCCCCGGCAAGATCCTTGTCGAGGACACCAGTGCGCCAAGGCAAGACCCTTGCCGAGCCACCCGGCAAGACCCTTGCTGGGCCACCCGGCAAGGCCCCTCGCTAAGCACACCGGCAGGGCCGCTGCCAGGCCCACGCCAGCTAAGTCTTCACCACCGTTCGCATACAGCTGCCGACCCAACCAGCTTGGTAGGCACCTGTGTGGCAGCATGCAATCCTTCGTGGAGGCTCCACCACCGCGCCACCTCAGTTGCCTGCCTGCCTACATGGCACCGCATGCATCGCTGGCCAGGGCGCGTGTCGAAGCGAGGGGGAGCGGTGACGGACGGGACGAGCCCCGCCCCCGTCCCCGATAAAGTGGAGGGACACCAAAGCCTTGCATTTAATGCACCTTGTCCTGTAATATGGGCGATAAGCTCATGCTACTTTATCACTTTCCACCTCCTGGCCACTGTGGCAGCCCCTTTCGCCTATAAAAGGAGGCCCATGGCACACAGAGAAAGGATTCGGCTCTTTCGAACCCCACAGCACCCAGAGCTAGTTCGAGGGCTCAAGAACACTAATACATCCACCAAAGTAGGATCATAGGTTTTGTGCATCGTTGCGGCCCGAACCTGGGCAAATCCCCCTTGTGTTGTCTATTAGTCCCGCTCTTCTCATGATCCCCACGCCCTGCAACCGTAGAAGGGATTCTAGTGATCCCATAGGTGTCGTTTCCCACCGACATCTTTGGCGCGCCAGGTAGGGGGCGCTATTGTGAGAATCTAGTCTAGCAGTTGGCCTAGCTGTTCTTCATCACCATGGCTCCTAAGAAGAAGGCGACCACGGCGATCAGTTCGTCCGGGACCAAGTTGCCGGCACCAGTGCAGACCAGTAGTGGGCCAGTCGTGGAGAGAACCCGTGGCGCGGCCCGCGAACATCCACATCACCCTGGCGGTTCAGGCCCGGCGATTGGCGCCGTTCGCGCGCCAGGCGACGAGCCACCAGTCGCGGGCTCCAAAGACGGAGTCGGGGCCCCCACAGGCGGCGCGTGGCCCCTCAGGGGTGCTGCCATCCCGCCAAGCAGCGGCACGGCAACCTCCAAGATGCCAACACCGGCGCCCACGACGCGCTCCTCTCAGGTTGTGCGTGATGAGCAGCGTCACCCTGCCGGTGATCCGGCGCGCCGCCCTGGGAAGAGTCCAGAGCGCCCATCACATGAAGAGGAGGGCCAGCATGCGCACATAGGTGCTGATGGAGGTGGCAAACGGCTGCGGAGCCCTGACGCAGCTCCTTCTAACATGGTTAGGAGTCGAGGCGCATCGCGGTCCACCCAGCTTTTGCCGCCACCCGCACTAGTGGAAGCCCTAGCGCGCGCACAACTGCTCCTCAATTTTCCTCCCTCCGCGGAGAAGCTTGATGAATGGAGGGCCACCGTCCAGAGCCTCGTCGGCATCGCCAACAACGATGGGCTACGGCCGGCGGAACCCGTCGGCCGTCGCTCCGCCGGGCTGCCACGTGCTAGCGGAGGCCACGCCGGAGGCGACGCGGCCACGGTGTATTCCCCGCCTCCATCCCGACCGCCCCGAGCGTCGGCCTGTCACGGCGATGCTCGTGATGATATCTCGATCGCGTCGTACGACCCGCGAACCAACCACGATCAGCGCCAGGTCCTCCGGGAGCGGGCTCACGAGGACGCTCGAACTACGATCGAGCGCCGACATGACGCGCGCCACCAGTCGGACAGGCGGGCAGGGCCCACTACGGACCACCCAGCACCGGGAGGCTACGGTGGCCTACCTTACGAGGTGGGTTGTCCGGCCTTCACCCGTGAGCTACGGCAGTTCCAGTGGCCCTCCCACCATACGTTCAAACCCGACATTGGCAAGAAGTACAATGGCAAGACCCACCCGCCAGAGTTCCTCAACATCTACACCATCACGATTCAAGCTGCTGGGGCCCACGACGATAAGGTGCTTGCCAACTACTTCCCATTGGCACTCAAGCCTAATGTTATGTCATGGTTGATGCACTTGCCGGTGGATTCCATCTCTTCTTGGGTGGATCTGTGTCATAAGTTTGTTGGCGCCTTTACTGGAGGTCACCAAGATCATGTCCAGGCAAGTGATTTACACATCATCCCCCAGAAGGAAGGAGAAAACCTGCGCAAGTACATCCAAAGGTTCAGCCGGGTGCAGTACAACATCCCCGATGTTCATCCCGCCACCGTGATCAGTGCGTTCCTCCAGAACATGCGCAATCGCAAGATGCGTGAAGAACTAGCGATGAACAAGGTTAAGGATGTGGCCGAGCACTATGTTCTGGCCGATTGGTGCGCTCGTGCTAAGGAGGGAAGGAAGTACCCCGACGAAGATGCTGGTGCGGAAACCGACTCCACTGGCGATACTGCCACCCCAGCAAAGAAAGGTCGACGCCGTAATAGGAAGCGCAAGGGCAAGGCCATACTTGCCGTTGAGGGATCCGACGACACCGGTACCACCAAGAAGACCAAGGCGAGCGAACCCGGCAAGGAGGTTGCCGAGTGTGACGCTTGCCGGGCCTTGGCGGCTACCGACAAGCCAGGAGGCTCCGACAAGCAGATCTGCAAGATCCACCGCACCAAGGGCCACGATCTCCAAAACTGCCGGAGGGTAGAACTGCCCACCGAGAAGCAGAAAGTCGAGTATGAGCAGCGGGACAAGGAGAAAGGCCCAGATGGTGCCGAGGGATCCGGCAAGAAACGTGGCGGCCAAGGAGGCCGCCGCGACAAGGATAATCAACAAGAGAGGCCCGCCCAGGGCCGCGACAAGAAGCAGGAAGACGATGACCATGACGAGGACGACAAGTCCGGCGACCACGAGTTTCAGAAAGCCACAGAGGCCATGTGCGTCGATGGTGGCGCCTCGCTGCATACGTCTCACTGCCAACTCAAGCAGTGGGCGCGTGAGGTCGCAGCGGTGGAACCATTATTTGACGCACGGAAGCCGCTGAAATGGTCCAGCACTCCCATCATCTTCGACACCGAGGACCACCCTGACCGCACCACTGTGGTCGGGTGCTTGCCGTTGTTGGTTTCACTAACAATCCGCAACCTCAAGGTGACGAAGATGTTGGTTGACGGCGCGGCCGGCCTGAAGTTGATCTCGCCCGTTGTGGTCAGAAGGCTGCAGATCCCTGATGGAGACCTCGAGGAGATGGGTACGTTCCAAGGGGTCAACTAGGGGAGGAGCCAGTCGAAGGGGAAGATCACGCTGCCTGTGACATTCGGAGGCAAGCTGAACCACAGGACGGAGAGGATTGTCTTCGACGTGGCCGAGATCCCCTTGCCTTACAACAGGATCCTCGGTCGCCCGGCGCTAGCCAAGTTCATGGCGGCTTCACACTACACCTATAACACGCTGAAGATGCCCGGGCTGATGAACATAATCACCGTCCCCTCTGACAAGAAGGACGCGCTGATATGCACCGACCAACTCTACCGAGAAGCAGCTGCAGCAGCTGCCGCTAAGGCACCTGCTACTGCCGATGGAGCACGGGAGGAGAAGAAGACCGGCGAGACCCCTCGCACCCACTCCGGCAAGCGCACCTCTTCGGGGTGTTGCGCTTCCATTGACAATGTGCCAGGAAGCTCCGCCAGCAAGAGCAAGAAGTCCAGAGCTACACCACCAGAGATCAAGAAGGTGCCCGTCAAGGAGGACGGCACGGGAGGAGATTTTACCATAAGCTCCACCCTTGACGGCAAATAGGAAAGCGAGCTCGTCACCTTCCTACGGGAAAATGTCTATGTGTTTGCATGGCAAGCCTCCGACATCCCCGGCGTTCCCAGGGAGGTGATTGAGCAGCACCTTGTTGTCTGTCCTCATGCGCGGCCCGTCAAGCAGAAGGTCAGGAAGCAAGCTCTGGAGAGGCAAGAGTTCATCATGGAGGAAATCAGAAAGCTAGAGGCGGCAGGTTTGGTAAGGGGAGTACTCCATCCGACGTGGTTGGCCAATCCGGTAGTGGTACGCAAGGCAAATGGGAAATGGAGGTTGTGTATTGACTACACAGACATCAATAAGGCCTGTCCAAAGGACCCTTTCCCATTGCCGCACATCGACCAGATTGTTGACTCCACGGTTGGGAGTGACCTCTTCTGATTCCTCGACGCCTACTCAGGATACAACCAGATCTTCATGACGAAGGAAGACGAGGAAAAGACATCATTCATCACCCCATGTGGTACGTATTGCTTTTTACGGATGCCTTTCGGGTTGAAGAGTGCTGGCTCGACCTTTGCAAGAGCAGTCCAAATTGGTTTTGAGCCCCAGCTACATAGAAATATGGAAGCTTATATGGATGACATAGTGGCCAAAGCCAAGGTCAAAGCAACCCTTGTGCAAGATTTCGAGGAAACGTTCGGGAACCTGCGTAAGATCAACCTCAAATTGAACCCTGAGAAGTGTGTCTTTGGCGTCCCGTCCATCAAGCTTCTTGGGTTCTTTGTGTCCCAGCGCGGGATTGAAGCGAACCCAGATAAGATCAAGGCCATCGAGCAGATTGAGGCACCCAAGCGGATCAAGGACTTGCGTCGGCTCACTGGCTGCGTTGCGGCCATGAGCCGGTTCATCTCCAAGTCCGCGGAGCGTGCCCTTCCTTTCTTAAAGATCTTGAAGAAGGCAGGGCCAGTGGAGTGGACCCAGAAGCCGAGGCAGCGCTGCAGGATTTGAAGAAATACCTCTCTTCTACCCCAGTGCTGGTTGCACCCAAACCACACGAACCGTTGCTGCTCTATCTAGCGGCAACGAACCAGGTGGTTAGCGCCGCACTAGTGGCGCAGAGAGAGGCCAACGAAAAGGCAGCGACAGCGGCAGAGCCAACAGATGGCGGACCGAAACCCTCTCTGGCAGGGCTCGAACCCGGCAAGATCAAGTCCCCGGCAGGGGCTGGCGGCAGCACAACGGGACCCACACAACCGGGTGAAGAGGCACAGGAGAAGAAGATGGTGCAGCGCCCAGTGTACTTCGTCAGCTCCCTCTTGCACAGGGCTAGGTCGAGGTACTCAGGTGTGCAAAAGCTGCTCTTCGGCCTCCTTATGGCCTCGAGGAAGCCGCGCCACTACTTCCAAGCGCATGAGATCATGGTGGTCACCCGCCTCCCATTGCAACGGATACTACACAACCCAGATGCAACAGGGAGGATCGTGGAATGGGCCCTGGAGCTGTCAAGTTTTGGTTTGAAGTTTGAAAGCACCTCGACGATTCAGAGCAGAGTCTTGGCGGAGTTTGTTGCGGAATGGAACTCGACGCCTGACGAAGAGGTACAGGAGACCACTCTCCCCGGCAAGGAAACGAGCTACAACTGGATCATGTACTCGATGGTGCCTTCTCGCTGCAAGGCGCCGGTGCTGGTGTGCTGCTTGTCGCACCCACCGGAGAGCACCTCAAGTATGTTGTCCAGATGCATTTTCCCTGGGAGATGTCAACCAACAACACCGCCGAGTACGAGGGTTTGCTTGCCGGTCTCAGGATCGTGGCAGACCTCGGAGTTAAGAAGCTCATCGTCAGGGGCGACTAACAGCTCGTTGTCAGGCAGGTCAACAAAGATTATCAAAGCCCGTTGATGGAAGCTTACGTAGATGAGGTGAGGAAACTGGAGGACCGCTTTGACGATATACAAGCGGAACATGTCCCTCGGGCGGAGAACGACATCGCCGACTACCTGTCAAAGCGCGCTGCCCTCAAGCTACTTGTGGAACCAGGTACCTTCATGCTTCAGCTAACCCAACCATCCGTTGAGCCGTCGACTGGGCAGAGCAAGCCGAGGAAGCTAGGCCCTGGCAAGTACTTCCCCACCGAGCTCCCCGGAGCCGCCGGCGAAGATATTGCCGTGGATGCCGATCCTGCCGCAGGGTAACCAACTCCGGCAGGACCTCAGGTCATGGCCGTGGAGGCGACCGCTCCCGCGGCAGAAGAGATGCCTTTGGTCCTTGCCGTCGAGCCTCAGGATCCGGCATGGGCGCAGGACACCGTCCATTTCCTTCAAAAAAGGAGAGCTTCCCGAGGAGTAGGAAGATGCAGAAAGAGTAGCCCTCCGGTCTGCTCTGTACCAATTCATTGATAACGTGTTGTACAGAAGAAGACTGAATGAGGTGAAATTGATGTGCGTCTCCCGGGAGGAAGGGCTAAAGCTGTTTGTAGAGATACATGGAGGCATATGTGGCTCCCACATAGGGTCTAGGGCCCTTGCCGGCAAGGCCTTCCAGCAAGGTTTCTTCTGGCCCATCGCCCTCCAGGATGCAACAACACTAGTGACCAAGTGTGAAGCGTGCCAGTTCCATTCAAAGAAGCTTCATCAACCAGCTCAAGCCCTTCAAACTATCCCTCTCTCCTGGCCCTTCTCGGTCTGGGGGCTTGACATACTGGGCCCTTTCCCCCGTGATGTCGGAGGCTTTGAGTACTTGTACGTCGAAATCGACAAGTTCACAAAGTGGCCACAGGTAGAAGTAGTGAGGAAGGTGACAGCGCAGTCAGCCATCAAGTTCTTCAAGGGGCTAGTGTGCCGCTTCGGGGTGCCCAACAGGATCATCACCGACAACGGCACACGGTTCACAAGACATGCCTTCATGCAATACATTGAAGATCTCGGCAACAGGGTCTGTTTTGCTTCCGTGGCACATGCACGGAGCAATGGCCAAGCGGAGAGGGCAAAGGTTGAAGTCTTGCGAGGCTTAAGGATGAAAACTTTTGATAGACTGCGCAAGAGTGGAAGGCACTGGATTGATGAGTTGCCGGCGGTTCTTTGGTCGATCAGAATGACACCAAATCGAGCCACCGGCCAGACACCCTTTGCCATGGTTTACGGGGCAGAAGCAGTTCTCCCCACAGAACTCATATACGGGTCACCTCGAGTGCTCGCTTATGATGAGCTTGAGCAAGAGCGATTGCGGCAAGATGATGCGATGCTCCTTGAGGAAGATCATCTCCGGGCGGCTGTGAGAGCAGCATGCTACCAGCAAGCCTTGCGCCGCTACCATAGCCGCAAGGTTCATGCCCGGAGCTTTGAGGAAGGTGACCTTGTTCTTCGGCACGTTCAGTCGGCCAAGAATGCCAACAAGTTGACGCCGAAGTGGGAAGGCCCTTATCAGGTAACACGAGTCACCAGGCCCGACGCAGTCCGGCTGGAGACCGAAGATGCCATTCCAGTGAGAAACTCCTGGAACATCGAGCACCTTTGCAAGTTTTACCCATAAGGCACGGTTGCCGGGCCTCCCGGCAAGCCACCCTTTTGTACAAGCCTTGCCGGCAAGGAATGTAACCCTTTGTACAAAGCCAGGCGCAGACCCTGAGCATAAATAAACATAGAGATGGCGCCCTAAGTTATAGCATGCATGCTAGGTTGAGTCTCTTCCTTAGTTAGGGTTGATAGTGCTTAGTTGCGGCTAACCCCTAGCTTAGAGGTCGACTACGCGTCTCTCTGTTCCTTTTTGTCTTTCTTTGGTTCGCAGGGCATGTAAGTTTTCTTGACAAGCTATTTTGAAAGAAAAGGAACGGACCGGCGCCCGGGCCCCGGCAAGCCAGAGTTGCCGGGGGCTGCAAGAACAAG
Organism: Triticum aestivum; assembly: GCF_018294505.1. Lineage (NCBI taxonomy): Eukaryota > Viridiplantae > Streptophyta > Magnoliopsida > Poales > Poaceae > Triticum > Triticum aestivum. Next base: position 362,827,548 of record NC_057813.1, read on the forward strand.
GATCCTTCTGCGGCAAGCCAAAATCGCCGGGGGCTGCAAATCCAGATAAGTCCTTTATCCTCAATCATGCATTTTGTTATGAACTGGGATGCGTGAAACCCTGTTCTATCTCTAAGCTACCGTGCTCCCTCTCTTCAGCACCCAAGGATTATCTCCTGGGTCTGGAGCTGGTCGTAGCCGCGGCAGCAAAGAAGGGGAACGAGGGGCCTAAACCCACCTCACCCCTGCCTCCGCCAAGTGCGTGGGAAAGGTTGAGCGAGGTGGGGAGACGGCAAGGCCTGTTGCCGGGCGGGAAAAAAATGTTTGTCTTAAAGATGACAAGGGTTCACCCCTTGCCGTGGGTTCCTCCCACGAACGAAAATCCCGGCAAACATCCCTTTTTCATTAAAAAACATCCCGTACAGGTACCGTTCATACGAAATGAAAAACATGAACAAGGGGATTACAAGTTCTAAAGATAACAAAGTCCCGAAGGCTTACAAGACTAAAAAAATATAAGGTGCCCGTAATCCCTTTGTTGTCCCTCTCCTCAGGAAATGGAACAAGGAAGCAGAATGGCAAAAGGGGCGCCTACGCGAGCTACGAACGGTAGAAGACACCAAGAGAACATCTCGGTGGCCGTCCAAGGGCTGGATGGTGATGGCGACGCCGGAGGCAGAGCTCGGAGACGAGGCGGCAGGACGTCAACGCACGACGAAGGCATCGATGCCCGTGTACTCTGACTTGACGGCCTTGCCGCTCGTCCTCTTCCTCTTCTGCAGCCTCCCTATGCCAGCCACCCAAGGAGACGACCCCGAGAAGTTCAAGGAGCCGGCGACACGGATGATGGGGTCGCCGGTGCCGCTCGGAGCGGCGCCCGACACCTAGTCGAACCCGTCATTCTGCCGCCCGCTACCCTCATCGTCGTTGCTGTTGTCTTCCTCGCCGCTTTCGCTTGAGGAGGAGTCTTCATCATCGGAGGAGCTCTCTACGCAGCACCTCACGCGGGTCCCGAAGTGCCCGAAGATATTGACATAGAGGAGGCCGCCCTCCATTAGTTTGAAATGGAGAGCGAGCCCACCCGTCAAGCTGTGGAGGCGAGCGAAGGTCTTCCACCCTTGGTGAAGATACATGACGTGAGGGGCGGGGAACTCGACGTCAACCCACGTGCGGGGAACTCGACGTCAACCCACGTGCCACTGTTCCCACAACCCCTCATGTGCAGCCGCAGTGCCTGCGGCGGATCCAGCTCCATCTCCCGCGCAAACGGGGTCGGGAGGCGAAGGCGACGACGTGGCGGATGGCGCAGCCTGACAAAGAATTTGCAGGGGTTGTCCCCGGCGTGGCCCTCCATCGAAGGGAGGGATTCGGGAGCGGGCGAGGTGGATCTGCCGCCCCGTCCACCTCTCCCTCGAGCACCACGGCGACCTCGACCTTGCCCCCTCCCCCTTCCTCTAGTGGCTGGCTCTGCCACTACGAGCTCTTGGGGAGGAGTGATGCGCTGTCTGGCCGAGACCCTCGCCGCCACTGATGAAGCGTCGCCACGCCCCCTCGCCATGGCGGTAGAAGAAAGGAAGGAGGGATGGGAAGAGGCAGATGGCGAAAGGTTGAGAGGCACCGTCCCTCCCATGCCCCTCTTTATAAAGGGGCGGGGGTGAGGCTCGGCCGCCCCCTCTCGGGCAATCCGTCCTCTTGAAATGACAGCGAGCGGGGCCGTCGACCGCCCTCCCCGCTCCATTGAAGGCGCGTGGGAATCGACCCGCACGCGCGCGACTACCCACGACCCCTGCGCTTGTCATTCGCTTTGCATGCAATGTACGTGGCGCAAGGGGCAGGCGCAATGGGGCGCGTGTGAAAGCACAAGTGCTCCCTGGGTGATTTTGGTAATTAATGTCAACATATATCTAGTTGGACTAATACTTTTACCTAGTATGTTTCAGACAAGTTCAACAATGGAGTGGCATGGACTAGAGGATGTGGAACCCCTTCAAGATGCTAAGGACAAGGGATTGGCTCAAGCTCCAAGCTCAAGACTCTACATTTTATATTTTCGTGATCCAAGATCACATTGACTCTATAGGAAAAGCCAATACTATCAAGAGGGGATGAGGTGTTGCTTAATGGCTTGCTTGCTCAAAGTGCTTAGTGATATGCTCCAAAGCCCTCAACTACCTTCTCACATCCACATTTGTCCTAAACCAAAAGTATAACTCAGCCCCACTGATTCTTTCTATCCGGCGCCACCGAGTTCAGATGTCATAGCCACTGCCACAAACCCTAGGCAAATTGGTCTCACCGAGATGGGATTGTAATCTCTCTGTGTATGTCCATTACCAAAATCAGTCTCACCGAGTTTGTGCAATCGGTACTACCGAGATTACAATGCAAACTCTCTGGTTAACTTATTACCAAAATCGGTCCTATCAAGTTTATGTAATCGGTCAAACCGAGTTTGCCTGACCAACTCTCTGGTTAGATTATTACCAAAATCGGTCCCACCGAGTTTGTGTAATCGGTCTCACCGAGATTATGTTATGCCCTAACCCTAACCATATCGGTCCTACCGAGTTGCATGTCGGTCCCATCGAAAATCCTAAAGGTCACTAGATTTGCTGAATCGGTCCGACCGAGTTTCTCAATTCAGTCCCACCGAGATTGGTAAGTTGTGTGTAACGGTTAGATTTTGTGTGGAGGATATATATACCCCTCCACCCACTCTTCATTCATGGAGAGAGCCATCATAACGAACCTACACTTCCAGCATACATTTTCTGAGAGAGAACCACCTACTCATGTGTTGAGACCAAGATATTCCATTCCTACCATATGAGTCTTGATCTCTAGCCTTCCCCAAGTTGCTTTCCACTCAAATCTTCTTTCCACCAAATCCAAATCATGTGAGAGAGAGTTGAGTGTTGGGGAGACTATCATTTGAAGCACAAGAGCAAGGAGTTCATCGTCAACACACCATTTGTTACTTCTTGGAGAGTGGTGTCTCCTAGATTGGCTAGGTGTCACGTGGGAGCCTCCGACAAGATTGTGGAGTTGAACCAAGGAGTTTGTAAGGGCAAGGAGATTGCCTACTTTGTGAAGATCTACCACTAGCGAGGCAAGTCCTTCGTGGGTGACGACTATGGTGGGATAGACAAGGTTGCTTCTTTGTGGACCCTTCATGGGTGGAGCCCTCTATGGACTCGCTCAACCATTACCCTTCATGGGTTGAAGTGTCCATCAACAGGGATGTACGATAGCACCACCTATCGGAACCACAACAAAAACATCTGTGTCTCCAATTGCGTTTGAATCCTCCAATCCCATCCCTTTACATTCTTGCAAGTTGTATGCTTTACTTTCCGCTGCTCATATACTCTTTGCATGCTTGCTTGTTATGTATTGTGAGTGTTAAACTTGTGCCTAAACTCCACTTGAACTTAAAGAAGTTAAAAATTGCAACTTTTGGTACTTAGTGTCTAATCACCCCCCTTCTAGACACCTCTTCTCGATCCTTTCAATTGGTATCAGACCTTTGGTCTCCATTGCTTTGGTTTAAACACCATTGGAGGAAGATGGATGAGTCTACTATTGGGAGTCTTAGACATAGAGTGCCTATACTTGATGGAGAGTACTTTCATGAGTGAAAAAATGAGATGCTTGTGATTTTCAGTCAATATCATTTGAACAAGTACATTGCTAGCCCTTGCGCACCTCAAGTTGATCATATGCATCCTACCCTTGATGAGTCAATTGACATGATTCGCAATCTTAGAACTGTTGAACTTATCACTAGAGGCTTGCTTAGAAACTTGATTGGATGTTTGCCTACTCTTACGTGTGCCTACACCTTATGGAAATTTCTTGAGGAACGCTTTCCAAATAATTCCTTGAAAAATCTAAATGAAATTCTCCATAAGTCTATTGCCTTGAGTAAGATGAATTCCAGTGATCCTATGTTTGGTGATTGTCTATTTGAGCTTACAAACCTTATGCGTGCTAAAGGAGATGTTGGAATTATTAGTGATATTATTTCCGAAGCAATAAAAATTCATAAACAAGATCATTGTCAAACTCACTCTAACGAATCACACTCTCTAGGATTTGATCCACCACATGACGATGTTGAACATGGATACTATGATGAGGATGATGATAGTGACTTTGATATTGATGATGCAATGAGACACTTTGGTCTTATGGCAAATCTTCGGGGATGTATGGCAGGAGGAAATGAATGGGTCCTTGATAGTGGATGTATCGATCACATGACCGGAGATAAAGATATGTTTCGTGAGCTTGCTAAAAATGATGGTCCTCGAAAGTATGTCACTTTTGGTGATCACTCAAAGGGTAAGGTGGTTGACCTCGATAAGGTGGCCATATCACATTATAGATCCATACAGAATGTCATGCTCGTTGAATCTCTTGGCTACAACTTACTTTCAGTATCTAGACTTGCTGATTTCGGTTTCAATGTCCTATTTACTGAAATAGATTGCCAAGTGTTTCGTAGAGATAATCATAATATGGTCTTTACCGGTGTACGTAGGGGTGATCTAAACATTGTTGATTTCACTAAAAAGGCTCAACCTAGAACTTGCTTTATTGCTAAATCTTCTAAAGGTTGGTTATGGCATAGACGATTAGGTCATGTTGGCATGCGAAACCTTCACAAGCTTATTAAAGGAAATCATATCCTTGGAGTTAATGGTGCCATATTTGATAAGGATAGACTTTGTAGCGCTTGTCAGGCAAGTAAACAGGTTGGAGGGAGGCATCCTGTGAAGAACATCATGACCACAAGGAGGCCACTCAAGCTACTTCACATGGATCTTTTTGGTCCCAACGCCTACAAAAGTCTCGGTGGAAATTCTTTTGGTCTAGTTATAGTTGATGATTTTTCAAGATTTACGTGGGTGTTCTTTCTCGATGATAAATCGCAAGTTCAAAAGATCTTCAAAAACTTCGCTAGGAAGGCCCAAAATCAATTTGAAGTGAAGATCAAGAAGGTTCGCAGCGACAATGGAACGGAGTTCAAGAACGCAAATGTGGATACCTTTCTTGAAGAAGAAGGTATTTCACACGATTTCTCGGCTACGTACACACCTCAATAAAATGGAGTTGTTAAGAGGAAGAACCGGACGCTCCTTGAAATGGCGAGAACGATGGTTGATGAGTACAAGACGTCGAAGCACTTTTGGGCAGAAGCGGTTGAGACAGCTTGTCATACAACAAATCGCTTGTATCTTCACAAGCTACTCGGCAAGACGGCATACGAGCTTCTCACCGGTAACAAACCCCAAGTTGGATACTTTTGAGTATTCGGCTCAAAGTGCTACATTCTTGATAAGCATCGTCGTTCTAAATTTGCTCCTAAGTCTCATGAAGGTTTCCTACTTGGTCATGGCTCAAACTCTCACACGTACCGTGTCTACAACAACTTCACCCGAAAGGTTGAAGAGACGGTAGATGTGAAGTTTGATGAATCTAACGGCTCGCAAGTAGAGCAATTGCCAATTGATGTAGGAGACAAAGACCCCTCGGAAGCAATCCAAGACTTGTCTATTGGCAAGATTCGTCCAACGGAGGTGAAGGAGAGTACCTCGTCCGTCCAAGTGGAAGCTTCTACCTCATGACAAGGTGAACCAAGAGTTGATACGGAAGCATCCACAAGTGGGACACACCAAGATGAAGAAAACGAGGAAGTGCATCAAGATGAACGTCAACAACCTCCTTCTCCACAACGACAAGAGAATGACAACTCCAACAATGAAGAAGGCCAAGAAGAAGAACAAGATGAAGAAGATGTTCAACCAAGACCCAAGCAAAAGCTTTCACGAGTTCGAGCAAGAATTGCTAAAGACCATCCCGTCGAGAAAATCTACAAAGATATCCAAATTGGGAGAATCACTCGCTCTAAAACTCGTTTGGCTAACTTTTGTGAACACTATTCATTCATCTCTAGCATTGAACCTATGAAGGTTGAAGAAGCATTGGAAGATCCGGATTGGATAAACGCCATGCATGAAGAACTACACAACTTTGAGAGAAGTCAAGTTTGGACATTGGTTGAGAAGCCCGACAACAACCACAACGTCATCGGTACCAAATGGGTGTTTCGCAACAAGCAAGATGAAGATGGACAAGTAGTTCGCAACAAAGCACCTCTCGTCGCCTAAGGCTACACACAAGTCCAAGGTATGGACTATGGTGAGAGTCATGCTCCCGTTGCTAGACTTGAGTCCATTCGCATCTTACTTGCCTATGCTAATCACCATGATATCACCTTGTACCAAATGGACATTAAAAGTGCTTTTCTAAATGGTGAAATAGAGGAGGAAGTTTATGTTAAACAACCTCCCAGCTTTGTTAATCCTATGAAACCTGATCATGTTTACAAACTACACAAAGCTCTTTATGGTCTTAAACAAGCTCCTAGAGCGTGGCATAAATGCTTGACCAAGTTCCTTATTGAAAAAGGCTTTGAAATTGGAAAAATAGATTCTACTCTTTTTACTAAAAGGGTCAATGGAGAACTATTTGTATGCCAAATTTATGTCGATGATATTATATTTGGTTCTACTAACCCTCATTTTAGTGAAAAGTTTGGGAAGCTAATGTCGGAGAAGTTTGAGATGTCTATGATGAGTGAACTCAAATTCTTTCTTGGTTTGCAAATCAAGCAAACTAAGGAAGGTACCTTTGTCTCTCAAACGAAGTACACCAAGGACTTATTCAAGAAGTTCAATATGCAAGAATGCAAAGGTATGACTACACCCATGCCTACTAGTGGACATCTTGATTTGACCAAAGATGGTGAACCGGTCGATCAAAAGGTTTATCGCTCTATGATTGGTTCATTGTTATATCTATGTGCTTCACGTCCCGATATCATGCTAAGTGTGTGCGTGTGTGCACAATATCAAGCTGCTCCTAAAGAATGTCATCTTAAGGCTGTGAAAAGGATAGTGAGATACTTAATCCATACACCAAATTTTGGCATTTGGTATCCTAAGAGGGCCTCTTTCGATCTTGTTGGCTACTCTGACTCGGATTATGCCGGTGACAAGGTTGATAGAAAGTCCACTTCGGGTACTTGTCAATTTCTTGGTAGATATCTTGTATCTTGGTCTTCCAAGAAACAAAACTCGGTATCCTTATCCACCACCGAAGCAGAATACATTGCCGTTGGTTCATGTTGTGCTCAATTACTTTGGATGACCCAAACTCTTAAAGATTATGGGATATATGTGAAACAAGTTCCATTGCTTTGTGACAATGAGAGTGCTATCAAGATTGCTCACAATCCCGTGCAACACTCTCAAACTAAGCATATTGAAGTTCGTCATCATTTCATTCGAGATCACGTTGCTAAGGGTGACATTAATCTTAAGCATGTTCGCATCGAAAAGCAATTAGCGGATATATTCACTAAACCACTTGATGAGAAAGTGTTTTGCAGGTTAAGAGGTGAATTGAACATCATTGATGCCTCAATCTTGGAGTAGGAACTCCATTGGATACATGCAAGACATGAGCTTATGACTAATCCTTGATATTTATCTTATGATGATAATCTTATATCTTGGATATATTTGCACCTTGCATGTTATCTAACCCATGTAGGTACTTGGATGAATCTAAATCTATGAGATTGCAACTCACTCACATCTTGAGCAATCTCTACATCACCAAGTCTCTACACAATGGTGGTTGAAGACAAGGAAGCACGAAACCATTCAAAGATATCCTTTGACAAATTCTATGTTGAGTTTCATGATTGTCATTTTGGATACACAAGGGATCTTCCTTGCAAGAACTAACCCATGTAGGTAGATGAACTCGACTTCCAAGTGGTGCTCCCAACTCTTGATGGGCTACATCAACCTCGAGCAACCCACACAAGTTCAACTACATGATCACGATCAACACCACCACCCAAGGTATGTTATTCCATCTTAGAGAAGCTTTACTACAAGTCATGAGTCAAAGCAACTCGACAAGATGAGAATACATCAAGATGCTTAAACGAAAAATGGTAAACCCATTTTGAGCTTAAACGATGAGTTTGACCCATGATCAAGTGATCTCACTTGACTCCTAAGTCAATATACTCTAACATAGGTGACTTTGTCGCTGACCATCTCTAGATGAAGTTCTCTTGTGCTCTTGCATTTGTCTCATGGATATTTGTTAAAAAACTTCATCTAGATTTCTTTTCTTTTCTATTTGTTCTGCGTTCCCTGCATCCAATTCATTGCAAATCTTTCAGTTAATTACTTGCAAATCCTTGCGAGATCTTACTTTTCTAGTGAGCTGAGGTGACAAGTGTTTTCTCTCCGATGAACTCGATATCATCGGTTTGATGCTTTCGGTCCAACCGAATCCTTTCGGTGCAACCGAAGCATACCACTCGATGCCACCAGTTTCACTACAGGAAAAACATTTTGCCATTTATTCCTGCATTACTTTTGATCCAGCTCCACTCAATGAATCTTGTCCTCTACAAACATCACATTTACCTTAGTGCTTTGTGCTGTGACTCAAGGACCAAACCCATTCATGACAAATTCCAGAAGGCCCTTCTTGGAAATTGATGTCAAAGGGGGAGAGAGAGATCACATCAAAGCTTAATCATATCTCTAGGGGGAGAGAATCTCTAGGGGGAGAGAATACTCAAGGAGAGAGTAATCTTCAAGGATCCCAGATGCTTGGTGTTCAAGAGGAGAGATGTCACATGTCTTATTGAGGGGAAAGACATGTTCATATGTGCTTATTTACATTAGATCTTTTCATTTGTTTCTTTGAGCTCTGATTTTTTGTTCCCTATCTTCTCCCAGTATCCCATGCTAAATTCAGGGGGAGCAAGACTTCTAAGGGAAAGAAATTCTTTAAATTCATTGCACATCTTTACCTTCGGGGACATGTCTATGTTAAATGTGGTACTTAGTACTCACTCTCTACATGTCATCCCCGTCTTGGTACTCTTGTGGTTTCTTTCTGTTTGCTCTGGCTAGTAGTGCATCTGTGTTATCTCACCTTATTTTCACAGGTTCATTCCATCCTAAGACAACTCAAGACCACAAGGTAAGTATATGCATCACAATCATGTGTATGAGGAATTCTTGCTGATGTACATATTGTTTGCAAGAAGGACTCGTGAGCATGAAGGTACATTTCCCATATTCACATCTGTTGCTCTGATGCATATAGCCAAGATACATGTAACACTTTGCCTACTTTGTCATGGTTATGCTCTCACATGCTTCTAATTACCATATTCATATGATTGCATACATGTAGGGGGAGCCTATGCTTGTTACATGTCTTTACAAAGCTTTACTTGCCATTCTTTATATCTTTATCTAAAGCTTTGATGTATGTTGTCATCAATTACCAAAAAGGGGGAGATTGAAAGCACAAGTGCTCCCTAGGTGATTTTGGTAATTAATGTCAACATATCTCTAGTTGGACTAATACTTTTACCTAGTATGTTTCAGACAAGTTCAACAATGGAGTGGCATGGACTAGAGGATGTGGAACCCCTTCAAGATGCTAAGGACAAGGGATTGGCTCAAGCTCCAAGCTCAAGACTCTACATTTTATATTTTAGTGATCCAAGATCACATTGAGTCTATAGGAAAGGCCAATACTATCAAGAGGGGATGAGGTGTTGCTTAATAGCTTGCTTGCTCAAAGTGCTTAGTGATATGCTCCAAAGCCCTCAACTACCTTCTCACATCCACATTTGTCCTAAACCAAAAGTCTAACTCAGCCCACTAATTCTTTCTATCCGGCGCCACCGAGTTCAGATGTCATAGCCACTGCCACAAACCCTAGGCAAATCGGTCTCACCGATAGGGATCTCGGTCTCACTGAGATGGGATTGTAATCTCTCTGTGTATGTCCATTACCAAAATCGGTCTCACCGAGTTTGTGCAATCGGTACTACCGAGATTACAATGCAAACTCTCTGGTTAACTTATTACCAAAATCAATCCTACCGAGTTTGTGTAATCGGTCAAACCGAGTTTGCCTGACCAACTCTTTGGTTAGCTTATTACCAATATCGGTCCCACCGAGTTTGCTGAATCAGTCCGACCGAGTTTCTCAATTCGGTCCCACCGAGATTGGTAAGTTGTGTGTAACGGTTAGATTTTGTGTGGATGCTATATATACCCCTCCACCCACTCTTCATTCGTGGAGAGAGCCATCAGAACGAACCTACACTTCCAGCATACATTTTCTGAGAGAGAACCACCTACTCATGTGTTGAGACCAAGATATTCCATTCCTAGCATATGAATCTTGATCTCTAGCCTTCCCCAAGTTCCTTTCCACTCAAATGTTCTTTCCACCAAATCCAAATCATGTGAGAGAGAGTTGAGTGTTGGGGAGACTATCATTTGAAGCACAAGAGCAAGGAGTTCATCATTAACACACCATTTGTTACTTCTTGGAGAGTGGTGTCTCCTAGATTGGCTAGGTGTCACTTGGGAGCCTCCGACAAGATTGTGGAGTTGAACCAGGGAGTTTGTAAGGGCAAGGAGATCGCCTACTTCATGAAGATCTACCACTAGTGAGGCAAGTCCTTCATGGGCGACGGCTATGGTGGGATAGACAAGGTTGTTTCTTCGTGGACCCTTCGTGGGTGGATCCCTCCGTAGACTCGCGCAACCGTTACCCTTCATGGGTTGAAGTCTCCATCAACGTGGATGTACGATAGCACCACCTATCGGAACCACGACAAAAACATCCGTGTCTCCAATTGCATTTGAATCCTCCAATCCCATCCCTTTACATTCTTGCAAGTTGCATGCTTTACTTTCCGCTGCTCATACACTCTTTGCATGCTTGCTTGTTATGTATTGTGAGTGTTAAACTTGTGCCTAAACTCCACTCGAACTTAAAGAAGTTAAAAACTGCAACTTTTGGTACTTAGTCTCTAATGACCCCCCTCTAGACACCTCTTCTCGATCCTTTCAGCGTGGAACGATGGTTCCCGAGCGAGGGCAGTAAATGGGAGGCGGCCCTGTGGTCTCAAGGAGATACGCAAGCCACCTCTTTACTGTCCACTACAAGGTGACGCCAGCATCCCCACGTCATGCGCGCGCACGACCCCCACATCGCGCGTTCAATGTGGGTCGTGGGGAAGCGCTGCAGACGGAACAGTGGCCGCGGTAAAAATCTGCCCCAACTGCCCGTGCACCATTTTGGGCCTGGCCCAACAACGTGCTACGCTTATGTGTGGCCTAGGCCCGGGGGCTCCTGTCGGTGTACAAAAGTAGGGGCTCTGCTTTTGACCCCTTTACTTGTGCACGGGCAGTCAGAGCCTCCCGCCACGGCCACGCACAGACACGGCAAGAATGGGAAGCCAGAGAGGAGCCTAAGCCACAAAACGAACGAAGCAACAACAAGGACCAAGGCCACGAAGATCAGATGGGCGAAGCAGTTTTTCCCGGCAAGGACCCTTTCTGGGGCAGGCTCAGCGGCCCAGGCAAGACCCTTGCCGGGGCAGCTCGCCAACACCAACCGACTGAGCCACCCTTGAGCCCACCAACACTTGGCAAAGGCGTCGGGACAAGGCTTGGGAGACACCTCTATGGTGGCATGCAAATCTTTGTGAAGACATAGAATGCTCGAGATCAAGTAAGGATAGGAAGGCAACCATCCTCACCGAAGGAACCCACAAGACACCCGGCAAGATCCTTGTCGGGGACGCCAGTACGCCACGGCAAGACCCTTGCCGGGCCACCCGGCAAGACCCTTGCCGGGCCACCCGACAAGGGCCTCGCCAAGCGCATCGGCAGGGCCGCTGCCAGGCCCGCGCCAGCTAAGTCTTCACCGCCGTTCGCATACAGCTGCCGACTCAACCAGCAGGGCAGGCATCTGCGTGGCAGCATGCAATCCTTCATGGAGGCTCCACCACCGCGCCACCTCAGCTGCCTGCCTGCCTACATGGCACCGCATGCATCGCTGGCCAGGGCGCGTGTCGAAGCGAGGGGGAGCGGGGACGGACGGGACGAGCCCCGCCCCCGTCCCCGATAAAGTGGAGGGACACCTAAGCATTGCATTTAATGCACCTTGCCCTGTAATATGGGCGATAAGCTCATGCTACTGTATTACTTTGCACCTCCCATGTGCCACTGTGGCAGCCCCTTTCGCCTATAAAAGGAGGCCCATGGCACACAGAGAAAGGATTCGGCTCTTTCGAACCCCACAACACCCAGAGCTAGTTCGAGGGCTCAAGAACACTAATACATCCACCAAAGCAGGATCGTAGGGTTTTACGCATCGTTGCGGCCCGAACCTGGGTAAATTCCCCTTGTGTTATCTGTTAGTCACACTCTTCTCACGATCCCCGCGCCCTGCAACCGTAGAAGAGATTCCAGTGATCCCATAGGCGTCATTTCCCACCGACACAGTTCTGAAACTTTTTGCACTATCTTGCTATACAAATTGTTTATTTTTCCTAATTTTGGTAGAATTTTTGGGGTACCCGAAGTATGGTGAATGTTCAGATTGCTACAGACTGTTTTGTTTTTGACAGATTCTGTTTTTGATGCATAGTTTACTTGTTTTGATGAAACTATCAATTTATATTAGTGGATTAAGCCATGGAAAAGTTATATTATACTAGAAACAATGCAAAAACAGAATATGAATTGGTTTGCCACAGTACCTAGAGTAGTGATTTGCTTTATTATACTAACGGATCTTACCGAGTTTTCTGTTGAAGTTTTGTGTGGATGAAGTGTTTGATCGAGGAGGTCTCGATATGAGGAAAAGGAAGAGAGGCAAGAGCTCAAGCTTGGGGATGCCCAAGGCACCCCAAGTAAATATTCAAGGAGACTCAAGCGTCTAAGCTTGGGGATGCCTAAGGCACCCCAAGTAAATATTCAAGGAGACTCAAGCGTCTAAGCTTGGGGATGCCTCGGAAGGCATCCCCTCTTTTTTCAACAAGTATCGGTATGTTTTTGGATTCGTTTCATTCATGCGATATGTGAAAGTCTTGGAGCGTCTTTTGTATTTAGTTTTCACTTTTCTTTTATGCACCATGCTGGTATGAGATAGTCCTTGGTTGATTTATAGAATGCTCATTGCACTTCACTTATATCTTTTGAGTATGGCTTTATAGAATGCTTCATGTGCTTCACTTATATCTTTTGAAGTTTGGATTGCCTGTTTCTCCTCACATAGAAAACCGCCATTTGTAGAATGCTCTTTTGCTTCACTTATATTTGTTAGAGCGTGGGCATATCTTTTGTAGAAAGAATAAACTCTCTTCCCTCACTTATATCTATTTAGAGATATGACAGGAATTGGTCATTCACATGGTTAGTCATAAAATCCAACATAAACTTGTAGATCGCTGAATATGATATGTTTGATTCCTTGCAATAGTTTTGTGATATAAATGTGGTGATATTAGAGTAATGCTAGTGGGTGACTGTGGACTAGTAGAAATACTTGTGTTGAGGTTTGTGATTCCTGAAGCATGCACGTATGGTGAACCGTTATGTGATGAAGTTGGAGCATGATTTATTTTTTGATTGTCATCCTTTGTGTGGAGGTCGGGATCGCATGATGGTTAACTCCTACCAACCCTTCCCCTAGGAGCATGCGTGTAGTACTTTGTTTCGATGGCTAATAAATTTTTGCAATAAGTATGTGAGTTCTTTATGACTAATGTTGAGTCCATGGATTATACGCACTCTCGGCCTTCCATCATTGCTAGCCTCTTCAGTACAGTGCATTGCCCTTTCTCACCTCGAGAGTTGGTGCAAACTTCGCCGGTGCATCCAAACCCCGTGCTACAATACGCTCTATCACACATAAGCCTCCTTATATCTTCCTCAAAACAGCCACCATACCTACCTATCAAGGCATTTCCATAGCCATTCCGAGATATATTGCCATGCAACTTCCATCATCATCATATACATGACTTGAGAATCCATTGTCATATTTCTTTGCATGATCGTAAGATAGCTAGCATGATGTTTTCATGGCTTGTCCATTTTTTGATATCTTTGCTATGCTAGATCATTGCACATCCCGGTACACCGCCGGAGGCATTCATATAGAGTCATATCTTTGTTCTAGTATCGAGTTGTAATATTGAGTTGTAAGTAAATAAAAGTGTGATGATCATCATTATTAGAGCATTGCCCCAGTGAGGAAAGGATGATGGAGACTATGATTCCCCCACAAGTCGGGATGAGTCTCCGGACTTTATAAAAAAAGAGAGAGGCCAAAAAAGCCTAAATAAAAAGGGGGGGCAAAGAAGCCCACAAAAAAAGAGAAAACAAAAAAATGAGAGAAAAAGAGAGAAGTGGCAATGTTATCATCCTTTACCACACTTGTGCTTTAGAGTAGCACCATGTTCTTCATATAGAGAGTCTCTTGAGTTATCACTTTCATATACTAGTGGGAATTTTCATTATAGAACTTGGCTTGTATATTCCGATGATGGGCTTCCTCAAATGCCCGAGGTCTTCATGAGCAAGCAAGTTGGGTGCACACCCACTTAGTTTTCAGTTTGAGCTTTCATACACTTATAGCTCTTAGTGCATCCATTGCATGGAATCCCTACTCCTCGCATTGACATCAATTGATGGGCATCTCCATAGCCCGTTGATTAGCCGCGTCGATGTGAGACTTTCTCCTATTTTGTCTTCTCCACATAACCCCCACCATCATATTCTATTCCACCCGTAGTGTTGTATCCATGGCTCACGCTCATGTATTGCATGAGAGTTGAAAAGGTTTGAGAATACTAAAGTATGAAACAATTGCTTGGCTAAAACCGGGGTTGTGCATGATTTAAATACTTTATGTGATGAAGATGGAGCATAGCCAGACTATATGATTTTGTAGGGATAACTTTCTTTGGCCATGTTGTTTTGAAAAGACATGATTGCTTTATTAGTACACTTGAAGTATTATCGTTTTATGTCAAATGATAGACTATTGCCTTGAATCACTCATGTCTTAATATTCATGCCATGATTAGATATATGATCAAGATTATGCTAGGTAGCATTCCACATCAAAAATTATCTTTTTTATCATTTACCTACTCGGGGACGAGCATGAATTAAGCTTCGGGATGCTAATACGTCTCCGTCATATCTATAATTTTTTATTGTTCCATGCCAATATTCTATAACTTTCATATACTTTTGGAAACTTTTTATATTATTTTTGGGACTAACATATTGATCCAGTGCCCAGTGCCATTTCCTGTTTGTTGCATGTTTTATGTTTCGCAGAAACGCCATATCAGACGGAGTCCAAACGTGATAAAAACAGACAGAGAATATTTTTGGAATATTTGTGACATCTAGGAAGAAGAATCAACGCAAGACGGTGCCCGAGGGGGCCACGAGGCAGGGGAGCGCGCCCTAGGGGGGGCAGGCGCTCCCTTGACCCTCATGGGCACCCCATAAGGTGGTTGACGCTCTTCTTTTTCCGCAAGAAAGCTAATTTTTGGAGAAAAATCTGGGCAAAGGTTTCAATCCAATCGGAGTTATCGATCTCCGGATATATAAGAAACGGTGAAAGGGCAGAATCAGGAAATGCAGAAACAGAGAGAGACACAGAGACAGATCCAATCTAGGAGGGGCTTTCGCCCCTCCCATGCCATGGCAGCCAAGGACCAGAGGGGAAACCCTTCTCCCATCTAGGGAGAAGGTCAAGGAAGAAGAAGAAGAAGAAGGGGGTCTCTCTCCCCTTGCTTCCGGTGGCGCCGGAACACCGTCGGGGGCCATCATCATCACCGCGATCTACACCAATAACTTCACCGCCCTCATCACCAACTCTTCCCTCCTCTATGCAGCGGTGTAACCCCTCTTTTACCCGCTGTAATCTCCACTTAAACATGGTGCTCAACGCTATATATTATTTCCCAATGATGTATGGCTATCCTTTGATGTTTGAGTAGATCCGTTTTTTCCTATGGGTTAATTGATGATCATGATTGGTTTGAGTTGCATGTTTTATTATTGGTGCTTTCCTATTGTGCTCTCCCTGTCGCGCAAGCGTGAGGGATTCCCGCTGTAGGGTGTTGCAATACGTTCATGATTCGCTTATAGTGGGTTGCTTGAGTGACAAAAGCATAAACCCGAGTAAGGGGGTTCTTGCGTATGGGATAAAGAGGACTTGATGCTTTAATGCTATGGTTGGGTTTTACCTTAATGATCTTTAGTAGTTGTGGATGCTTGCTATAGTTCCAATCATAACTGCATATGATCCAAGAAGAGAAAGTATGTTAGCTTATGCCTCTCCCTCAAATAAAATTGCAATAGTGATTACCGGTCTAGTTATCGATTGCCTAGGGACAAATAACTTTCTCGTGACAAAAAGCTCTCTACTAAAACTAACTTAATTGTGTCTTCTTTATCTAAACAACCCCTAGTTTATATTTACACGTTCTTTATTATCTTGCAAACCTATCCTATCACACCTACAAAGTCCTTCTAGTTTCATACTTGTTCTAGGTAAATCGAACGTCAAGCGTGCGTAGAGTTGTATCGGTGGTCGATAGAACTTGAGGGAATATTTGTTCTACCTTTAGCTCCTTGTTGGGTTCGAAACTCTTACTTATCGAAAGAGGCTACAATTGATCCCCTACACTTGTGAGTTATCACCCACTGCCGCCAGTGGAGAGCTCCTTCCTGACCCCGTTCGGCCACCCCTAGCCACAATACGGGTACGGGCAAGTGCGCCTCGATCTCCTCTACAATCCTATCCTCTCAGACCTCGTCATCGGGCACTCCTCGCTGGAGAAAGCGTCGTCACCGCGCCGCCCGCCTCTGCTTCTGTCTCTCTCCCCCTCCGGCCTGACCCCTGGGGCCCGCTGTCAGCCACTCAGGCCACAACCAAAGCGGTATGGGTGGTGGCGCCCAAGCGGTTTACGCCTTCGAGGTCACCCTCCTCTGGTTTTTCTTTTTAATTCAAATTTAGTTCAAATTTGACCAGAACTTTGACTAGCTATAACTTTTATTATACAAGTCCAAATGAGTTGATTCTTTTTGCATTCTGTTCTTACTAGAAAATCCCAGCAGCACACCCAAGATGGGATTTTTCCTTGCTGCCTAGAATTTCTGGTAATTTTCAGAAGTGTTCTTGATATTTTATTTTTGTTATTTGAATTATTTTCAGAAGGTGAAGCTTGTCTTGAAGGCATCCAGGAGGAGTGTGAAGCTCCTCTGCACAAAGGCAAGCCACAACAACATTGTCATGGTGTCTTTGCAATATCCATGATTTTCTACTTGAATTTATATGATATTTATTGCATATAGTATTAAAAATAAATAATGCTTGTGTTTTTTAGTTTGTCATGATCAATATGCTTAGTTAACAGAAATGAACGGTTGAACTAGTGAGATATTGCTTAAGTAGTTGAACTAAGTAATGTAAGTGCATCTAGTGCCCCTTAGTGATTTTGGTGTATTGAAGACTTATAGGTTAAGGGACTAATATGTTTGTGAGTGTACACAGGCTCTATAAGTCAATGAGGAGTTTGATATTTACAGTGAAAGTCGACCCCTAAAAATGAATGTCTTCAGCTGAAGACTTTGGTTCTCCTGAAGACTTTGAAAGTGAAGAAATTGGTGTGACCTTGAAGACTTCGGTATTCATGCGAGGAATCTAAAGCGTGAAGACTTTTGTTTTCGTAGTTTCTTTTTCTTTTTCTTGAGTCATGGGAAACACCGTACTGCTAAAGGGGGTCGAGGTAATTCTAAGGAAACAGATTTCCATGTGATGCTTATCTCAAAATCCTACACCTACCCAATCCTTCGAGTGAAGCCATTGGAAATCTCATATCAGTTCAGTCAATTTCTTAAGTGACAGAGACGAAGATCTTCTGGTCTCTGAGGAATTTGTTCTGACTGAGGAGTTAGGAATTCGCCAATGCGAATTGCCTACACAGTGAGGAACATGATAGCCCTCAGGAAATCGAACCTAAAATCCGACCATTGCTGTGCCACGCGCCAGCTGTCCCAAAATATCCTACCACCTAACGGTCAGATCAGCCAAGAGCATTTATGTCTTATCATGTCGGGCTGCTCCCTAGGCTATAAATAGCCGCCCCCTAAAACCACTAGCTAGTTGGCTGCTCCAAGAGAAACTGACACTTGTCATTTGAGAGCATCCCATCCTCCGAGGACTTTGAGCGAAAATCATCACGTGAGGAAAACCCAAAATCCCAAACCCAAACCTACAAACCCCAAAGTGATTGAGCATCACTAAAGAGATTGTTCCTGTGTGGAACTGACGCTTGTTAGCTTTGAGGACTGTGTATCCTCCAGACAGTTAGGTGTCATGGTCTGAGCATCCAAGAGGAATTGTGGATTGCCGAGTGACCAAGTCTGTGAAGGTTTGGAAGTCACCTGTGAAGACTTACCACTACTGTTAGGCAAGGTCTATGTGATCTTAGCTCAAGGATAATACGGTGAGGACTGTGTGTTCGGGACTGTGTGTCCTCGACTTTAAATACTCAGCTGCTCCAACCAGACGTACAACTGTCACAGCAGTTGGAACTGGTCTACCAAATCATTGTCTTCACCAAGCCAACTGGTTCTATTTCCTCAACCCTTTCATTTCCTCAGTTATGTGTTGATGTACCTGATCATTACATTTTGAAGACTTTGACTGAAGACTTTCTCTAATTCCTCAATCCTATTTCTTTAATATATTTGTCTTCATCCTGCTTATCCTGTGTTTACGCTTTCTGTAGTCTGTGTTTGTCATTCATTTCATCATGATGACTATGCTGTTGCTCTGTTATGCTTATACCTAAGTACTTATTCCACTACAAGTAGTTCTTCATTTAGGACTTTCCTCACCCTGAAATTCCTTAGTGAAGAATTCATAATAATCGCCTATTCACTCCCCTCTAGTCGACGTGACGCACTTTCAATTGGTATCAGAGCAAGGTACTCCCTTGTTCTGTGTGATTTTGGTTTAACCACCTGGAGTTTCAGTTATGTCGACTGCAAGAATGAAGGAGTGTGTCCTGCCCCATCTTTGATGGTCATGAGTATCCCAAGTGGAAGGCCATGATGAAGAAGCGACTCATGGCAATGAACAGTGAACTGTGGACCGTCACTGAGATTGGTATTACCAATCTATGCAAGATGGCGGAGGCTGATGACATTCACAAGTACACTCTACTCAACCTCACAGCGAACGATGTCATCTACTCCTATTTGTCCCAAAATCAGTTCAGGAACATCATGCATCTCAACCATGCGAAGCTAATCTGGGACCAACTCTCTGAGGTCTACGAAGGCCATTGTACTCGTCATGATCCTTGGTTTGAGGATTTCAAGGAATCACTCAGGGAGATGACTTTCACACATGAATCATCATCCTCTTCACCATGCCTTATGGCGAAGGGTGCCAAGGTAACAGAATGCTACCTTTCCGAATCTAGTGCTGATGAATCAGGTGATGAATTTCGACCTAGCTATGTCAAACTTGCTTCCCTTGCCACTAAACAACAAAGAGCTCTTGAAAAAGTTCAAAAGAAGCTAGATGAAAGCGATGATATGTTGGGTGAGGAATTGGATCGAACTAAGGCTTTGACTGATAGTCTTCAAAAACTTCAGTCAAAGTTTGACAACCTTCAAAATCATCATAACACTCTCTTAACTGATCATGAAAAGCTTTCTTATGAATTTCTTCAGAGAAAGCAAGAGCTTGAGAAGTTAAAAGCGAGTTATGAAGATCTTCAGAAGGAAAATGATTCATTGCTTGCTCAATAGATCAGTTCCGCTCATGAAGATTTTTCCACCATGTCTTAAATGCATTGAGCATGAATCTGCTAATTCATCACCTGAATGTTCAAATTCTTCTCTTGCTGCAAATTCTTCAACTGCCTTTGTGGTTACAAATTCCTCATCTAAGGATACCACATGTATCTCTGACGATAATGCAGGGCTAAAGGAATTGTATGTGGCAGGCATTTACAAAAGCCTTAAAGGGCACCAGACTCTATGTGATGTGCTCAAAAAGCAGATCTTGAACAGGAACCCTAGGAAAGAGGGTATTGCCTTTGAGAGGAAACTCAATGCTGATGGGACCTACTGGAAACCAGAGCAGTACCCCAAAACCTGATGGGTTGCTTCGAAAGGACCTCCTGTAGACCCATGCAATTTATCTGGCTTTACCTCTGATTCTACATATTCCTCTGATGAGTTATTTGACTCTAACTATAAACTATTCAAGAATCAGAACGACGAAGTATTTGCTCGATATGTTGGAACTAACTGCAGGAACGACCCCCCTATGAAGAAAATCTAGGTTCCTAAAATATGCCTTGAAAATCTTCACGTGAATATCATCATGACACCACCCATGAAGAATAGGAACCCCAAATTAAATACTTCATATGGATCAAAATCTTCATATGGATCCAAGTCCTCATATGGACCAAATTCCTCACGTGGATCAAATTCCTCATGCGGATCAAAATCCTCATATGAACATCATCGTGCTAACACTTCTGTTTCGCAGGGAAAGTCTAAGGGCCATGAATATGTGCATTAATCTTCAAACAATTATGTTCATAAGTCCTCGAAGAATTTCTCTGCTTATTCATATGCTTATCCTAACCACCCTTCTGTGAAACGAAGTGCATTGGATTCTATGCCATCATTTTCTTATGGAGCTCACAGAATGATGAACTCTTTGCCACCCCTCCAGATGTGGGTGGTGAAGAAAAAGAACTAATCTCCTATGCAGGGTCAGGTCTCTAGACGAACTTAATCGTCTGATGAATTTGCTAGAGACCTGAATGCGCTTGAAAGGACGCAAGCTAACCATGAAGAAATGAATCATTTCTCTCGTCCTCATTTTTCTATATATGTTATTGTTGATGAAATTGATATCATATTCTTCACTGATGAAGTATATGGGTTTGTAAGTTGCACTAATTCATCTACAGGATGAACAACCCAAAGCTACTGAGTGGGTCCTCGACAGTGGATGTACAAATCACATGACTGGTGACAGGAGCTTGTTGATGGACACTGATTTTTCACCATCTCATCTGAAGCATATCACCCACGCTGACAAAGACAAAAGCAAGGTATTGGGTCTGGGTAAGGTTGCAATTTCAAAGGATAAACACATGGACAAGGTCATGCTTGTTGAGTCCTTAGGATTCAATCTTATGTCTATCTCAATGCTTTTTGATCTTGATATGGTTGTTGTCTTTGGCAAATTTCACTGCCTTGTGCTAATGGAATCTGATAACTCCAAAGTATTTGAAGGCTTTAGGAAAGGAGACTTGTATATTGTTGATTTCTCTGCAGGACCACATCCTGCCACATGTCTACTTGCAAAAGCTTCAAAATGCTGGTTATGGCATCGATGACTTGGTCATGCTGGGATGAGGAACTTGCATACACTCGCGAAGAAGAAGCATGTCATTGGCATCAAGGGTGTCAAATTCCTAAAAGATCATCTTTGTGGGGCTTGCGAGGCTGGAAAGATCACCAGATCCAAGCATCCCACGAAGACTATCATGACCACTTCTCGTCCCTTTGAATTACTTCATATGGATCTATTTGGCCCTACTCATTATGCCACGTTCACTAGTTTTGCATCATTATATGGCTTTGTCATAGTTGATGACTACTCTCGTTACATATGGGTGCATATCATCACTTACAAAAATGAAGTGCAGGAAATCTTTAGATGATTTTCCTCAAGGGCTTCCACTAACTTCGGTGTGAAGATCAAGTATATCAGGAGTGATAATGGAACCGAGTTCAAGAACACTGGCCTCGATGAATATCTCGATATGCTTGGTATTACTCACGAATTGTCTGCTCCTTATACTCCTCAGCAGAATGGTGTCGTGGAGCGCAAGAACAGGACTCTTGTTGAGATGGCCCGCACTATGCTTGATGAATACAAGACACCTGAGCGCTTCTAGCCTGAAGCAATTGATACTGCGTGCCACATCATCAACAGGGTATACCTTCACAAATTCTTCAAAAAGACCTCATATGAACTCCTCACTGACAAGAAACCAAATGTAAGTTATTTCAAAGTCTTCGGTGCTAAATGCTGGATTAGAGATCCTCACCATCACTCTAAATTTGCACCGAAAAGCACATGAGGGTTTTATGCTTGGTTACGGAAAGGACTAGCACACCTACAGAGTCTTCAACATCAATCATCACAAGGTTGTTGAAACTGTAGATGTGCGGTTTGATGTAATTAAAGGCTCGCAAAGAGAGGACCTACCTCCCATGCTAGATGAAATGTCACCTGAGGAATCCATCAAGTTCAAAGCTACTGAGGATGTCATCCCTACCAAAGAATCTGCTGAAGAAGTCATTCCTGATCGTGAAGAAAATCATGCTGGTGCCGCTGAAGAAACTGCTGGGCCTAAGCAAAGTCGTTAACCCGCACATCCACGCATTGCAAACGAAGTGCAAGTCGAGAAGATCATCGATGACATTCATGCACCAGGTCCCCTCGTGCGCTCAAAAGCTTCACATTTATCTAACTTTTGTGGGCATTTTGCATTTGTCTCTATCACAGAGCCCACTAAAGTAGATGAAGCATTCATGGAATCTGAGTGGATTCAAGCCATGCAAGATGAATTGCATCAATTCAAGCTCAACAATGTGTGGGAGCTTGTTAACCGACCAGACCCACGCAAGTACAACATCATCGGTACCAAATGGATCTACCACAACAAACAAGACAAAAATGGCCTCCTGGTGAGGAATAAGGCTCGTCTTGTAGCTCAAGGCTACACACAGGTTGAAGGAATTGATTTTGATGAAACTTTTGCACCTGTTGCTAGACTTGAGGCTATTCGCATATTGCTTGCTTATGCTATCCATCATAATATCATCTTACAACAAATGGATGTGAAAAGTGCATTCCTCAATGGTAAGCTTGAGGAAGAAGTATATGTTGCTCAACCACCAGGTTTTGAGGATCCAAAATTTCCAGACCACGTCTACAGACTCAACAAGGCCCTCTATGGCCTCAAGCAAGCACCTCGGGCATGGTATGACACACTGAAAGAATTCCTCATGAAGAAAGGCTTCAAACCCGGTTCTCTTGACCCAACTCTTTTCACCAAATCATATGATGATGAATTATTCGTGTGCCAAATATATGTTGATGATATTATCTTTGGTTGTACTAACCAACGTTACAGTGATGAATTTGCCTATATGATGAGTGAAGAATATCAAATGTCTATGATGGGAGAACTGAAATTTTTCTTAGGTCTTCATATTCATCGACAATACAATGGCATATTCTTATCTCAGGAGAAATACCTCAAGGATGTGTTGAGGAAATTCGGCATGCAAGATAGCAAAGGCGTCAAAATTCCTATGCCCACAAATGGCCATCTATGCACTGATGAAAATGGTAAAGACTTCGATAAAAAGGTATACCGCACCATGATTGGCTCTTTATTGTACCTATTTCATTTAGGCTATTATGCTTAGTGTTTGCATGTGTGCCCGATTTCAAGCTACACCGAAGGAATCACACCATAAGGTTGTGAAGCATATTCTTCGATATCTAGCTCACACACCAACACTTGGATTATGGTATCCCAAGGGCTCTTCCTTTGATCTCATTGGATATTCAGACTATGACTATGTTGGCGATCGGGTGGACTGCAAGTCAACATCAGGCACATGTCATTTCCTCAGACGATCCTTGGTATGTTGGTCCTTGAAGAAGCAGAACTATGTATCACTGTCCACTGCAGAAGCTGAGTACATTGCTACTAGATCTTGATGTGCTCAATTACTATGGATGAAGCAAACACTCAAGGACTATGGCATCAACATGAAGAATGTGCCTCTCTACTGCGACAATGAGAGTGCTATCAAGATTGCTCACAACCCAGTTCAACACTCGAAGACAAAGCACATCCAAATTCGTCATCATTTTCTGCGTGACCATGTGTTGAAGGGCGACATCCCCATCGATCACACAAGTATCGAAGACTAGCTGGCCGATATCTTCACAAAGCCCTTGGAAGAGAAGAGTTTTGGCAAGTTGCGGTGTGAGCTAAATATCCTAGAATCTTTGAATGTTCTTTGAAAAGGACACACATCCTAACACTTATGCTGACTTGATGACTTAGATGTGCAACACATGAAGTAACGTTTT
This sequence comes from Triticum aestivum, assembly GCF_018294505.1. NCBI lineage: Eukaryota > Viridiplantae > Streptophyta > Magnoliopsida > Poales > Poaceae > Triticum > Triticum aestivum. The sequence continues at coordinate 362,851,692 of NC_057813.1, forward strand.
TCTTCAATCAATGAAGACTATCCCTCTAAGTGTGAAGAAATTAATGATGAAATTGATTCTCAGAACCCTACGAGAATTGGACGCGGTGTCTGAAATCAGCTTTCTTATACGGTGGGTTACGCCACCAACCAAAGTTGAAAATCTTCAATTTGAGTTTTTCTTCATTTTCGAAATTCCTCAGTTTTTTTAAATTCTTCAACTTTGCATTGTCTTCACTCTTTCCGTAGTTGTTCTTCATTTGACTATATATATATATATGAGTTTATGTCCTCTACAACATTCACTTATTGCTAATTCTTCAAGTTGATTTTTCTGCTAAGTGAATGTGATTGAACCCTTCCCCCTCTGTGCTAAACTCAACCCAGTCTGTTCACAAATTCTTCATGTGCGTTCTAGTTGAAACTCGTTCAAATTCTTCACTGTGTCCTTGTCAGCTGAAGAAATTGCGAACGACACTTTAAAATATTCTTATCTGAAATTTTCGGCTTTTGCTGCTCAAACCGTTACCATTCCACGATATACTTATCTATCCACCGACGATCTCACACGATCTCCACCTCTCAGTATGTGGGTGACACATGTCGTGCGAATGAGAAGGGTCAGGGCACGTTCGTCCAAATTCTTCAGGCGAACAGTTTTTCACCTCAGTTATAAATATCCCTCCCCTTCCTCATTTCACTTTTACTCCCCTCGACCTCACTCCCTTACTCGAGCTTCTCAAACCCTAGTGCCGCTGCTACCTCCACCGTCGCCTGTGAGGAAGAGCTTCACTGCCTCGACCTCGTCGCCGTCGTACTCACACCGGCCGTGGAAATCTTCCCTCCGCCGCTGCCGTAGACGTCTTCCTCCGCCAAGTTAGGGCGTGGAAGATCCGAGCCGACGAACTTCTAAATCTACACCTCTTGTTCTTCGTGTTCTTCATCAAGGGTAATTAAAAGCTACTTTTACCGCATTTATTCTACTGATGATTTTCATCAAATCCTCAAAAGGTGTTTATTTTTTAACCTCCACACTCTAAACACCTAGCACAAATCTTCAGTCCTTGATCTGTTTCTCTAAGTACCATTTTTCTTCATGATTCCTCAATTGTGTGAATCTCACGATCTGCACAACTCTGGAACCTAAGTCAAAGAACGCTTATTGAAATTCTTCAAGACAAATCGGGTCAATTTCCTCAAACTTGTTCAATTTACAAAACCTTCTGAGAACACATATGACCTCTCCAAATTCTTCGCACCTATAGTCTGTTCACAGGTACACATGGCTGCTGCTGAATCACTAGGTTCTCATCAACTTAACTCATTTGCAGCGTTCCTCGAAGAAAAGCTGCATACTTCTTCAGAGAACTCAATTGTGCAAATTCCTCAGGTGAAGAAAATGACAGACGGTAAAAGGCCTCAGAAAGGAGGAAAGAAGCTTGAATTAATACTGCTTTTGAGATCCCTGTGAACATCTATGCAGGGTACTGCACGCCTGATGAGGCAACTCATGGCAAGGAGACGAAGAATGAGCACAAAGTGCGCATTCAGATGATAGAAAGAAGATGGGCAAGAGAGTGGAGGGAGTACAGATATGTATCTCTCAAATACATGAAGAAATTCGCTCTTAACCCTCCATGCCCAAGACCTCCTCTGGCCCTTGGCTAATTGGCAGATCCAACAAGCCTTAAACGTTGTGAGGATTATGCTAATGAGTGGGCCAAGCGGCAAGCTAAGTTGGCCAAGCAGGCCAAAGAAGCAGTGAAGAAATTTAATGAGGATTCTGCCGTTGCCGCTGCCGTTGTTGAGGCTTCTTCAAGCAAGAAGGCTATGCCAAAGAAGCCAGGCAAGAAACCACCTTCCTCAGCAATGCCCTCACGGCCAAGTTCTTCTTCAATGCCCTCACGGCTAATCTCCTCAGTGCCACCAAGGAAATTTCCTCAAGCTGCCCCAATTCCTCAAGTTGCACAAATTCCTCGGGTTTCAAAACCCTCAGCTCCTCTGGCAAAGTCCTCAGCACCTGTGCATCTCGCCACGTGCCAAAGGACCACTGGCATATCAATTGCCTCAGGAGCTTCAGCAAGTTCTTCAGCTCATCCTTCATCAACCAGTCCCACTCTGCTGAAGACCAAGGCCACTACTGGACGAGGCACTAGACCAAGTCCTCACAAGAAGTAGGTGGTCTTTCAAACTCCGTCTAATGATGAAGCTGATGATGATGAATTAGCTGATATCATCATGGACAGACAGCAGTGGGCCGCTAGAGCCAAAGGGAGTGATGTGCCCCTTCTACTTGATCCGAAGAAAATCCTTGATTTCATCGATCTATGGCACAAGGATCCCAATGCTCCAATGCCAGAGTTGGGCCTCACTCCTGGACAAAGTCACGTGGTGATGGCATTCATTGCTGAAGAAAAGTGGAAGTATGACCAAGCCTGAGTGGCTAAGAAAGCGCAGTACAAGAAGCAACACTATCTAAAGGACAATGTCCTCAGTCTTTCGCCTGAGCAGCTCATAGCACTGCAAGTTCATATCAAGAAGCTCAGCGATGAATTTGACGCCTACAAGGCTGAATGGCAGGGTGCCAAGGTAAGATTTGTCAAGCTGACGAAGAAATTCACTTCAAGTGTTGCTGCTCCTATGCACATTGAAGTCATTCCGGCTGAAGCATCTGCACAAGCCACTCAAGGAATTGCCAGCACTGCTGATGAAAATCAGGCTACTGATGAAACTGCAAGCACCAGGGCTACTGAAGAAATTCCAGCCTCTGAAGAAACTGCCAGGGCAGCCACTAGTGTTGCACCTGAAGAACCTACCAGGCCAGCTGAAGACTCTGTTGCTACGCCTGAAGAAATAGCTCAAGACAGTCCAACTGCATCAGTTGGGCCTGAAGAAATTGATCCACCTCCCACTGCTCCGCCTGCACCAACACCAAGCCCAGTTCTTCCTTCTGCTCTGGAAGTGAAGAAAACCAAAGCTGCGGAGCGTGCTGCTCTGAAGAAGAGGAAAGCATCAGCTGCCTCAGAATCTTCGGCCCCCAAGAAGGCGAAGATTTTGACAAGTTCCATGGACAATCCCATTGATGTTGTCCCTCTTGCAAGCATGCCATCAAAGGAACTCGTTCCTTATGGTGAAGAATATCAAATTCCAGAAGAATCTACTGAAGAAGATCCCTCTGCTTCTTCTACAGAGCAGATGGATGAAGAAATTGAAGTTGAGGCTTTCACTTCAACTCCTCGGGTATCATCACCAACGCCTCAGTTTACTGCTGAAGAGGCCGGCATTGAAGAAATGGAAGCGGATGAGTATGTGGACATTGGGAGCACCACTCCAGTGATGAACAATGATTTTTGGGATAGCCAACACCCCAACTCTCCTTTGTTCACACCAATTCAACAAATTCCTCAGTCCCCAGCTCCAACTGAAGTAATGGGCTCTGAAGAAATTCATCCCACCCCTTCCATTGATGAAGACATTCCAGCCACTAGTGCTGATGAAAAAGCTGCTGAAGAAATGGAGGCCCAGGCTGCTACTGAAGCAGAAGCTAATATTCCTCAGCCTGCGGCTCCATAGATTGACATTCCAGAAGTCATTCTTCAAATCACTAACACTCCTCAGCCATAGCCGAAGAATCCATTCTCCAAAATTATGAAGTTCAAGGCTGATGCCTTCTTCAATGATCATGTATTCTTCACTAATTACAATCCATATGATTCTGCTCGTTTGAGGAGGAAGCGCTTCTGGACTGCCAGCCAAGCCAATTTCTATTCTTCAGTGTTGTTCAACAAGGACAATGTCTTCGACCATGAGCATATTCCTCACTTGGATATGGAATCACTGCCTTGCTTCGCGCCAGTCCTTGCTGCCATTCATGATGCTGGCCTGCTCAATTTCTGCACTGACATATGCGATTGGAATGAAGAACTCATTCTTCAATTTTAGGCGACGCTGCACATCACAGGCAATGCTGAAGATGTGAGCTCTTGGGTGTTGGACTGGATGACAGAGAACACACATTATAAGGCACCGGCAACTGAATTGCTTCATGCCATGCCTGTCAGTCCTCCCCCAGAAGGTGCACGTCTCATATACTCTGAACCTGAGCTATCAGATCATTTCATGCAAGTGCTGATGAAGCCATTGAAGCCTGGACAAGCCTCAAGGACCAAATTCCTCGTGAAGGAATTGCAATATGTGCCAAGGACAGTCTATCACATTCTGACGAAGACATTGAGTGCAATCAAAGGCCACGACTCGAATGATGAAGAAGTTGTTGGCATCATGAAGAATCTGCTTTTCAACATCATGCACGGTATTCCCGTGAACTATCATGATTTCTTCATGAGGACTTTAGCAAACGTTGCAATGTCCCCATTTGAGCTGAAGTCTTACGCTCCCTGGATTATGAGATTCCTTAGATCAAGGTCTTCACTCAACTACAAAGCTGACACACTCAACCATGGAAGCTACTTGCCCGCAATTGAAGTCCTCAAACGGACATTTTCCTCAGCTGATGAAAAGGGCAAGGCCACTACTATAATTGATGAGGGCATTCGACCATTGGATGGACACTTTCGCAAAGCTGCTTCATACTCCACCAATGATGACTCTGCTACTCATGATTCTACCGCTAATGCATCCAAGCAAAGTCCTTAGGCAACAGCTCCAAGGGTGATGACTGATCGTGAGCTTCTCCTAAGTCTTCATCAAAAGGTGGATCGCAATCACAAATGGGTAAAACGTCAGTTTGGTTCAGTTCTTCACAACATGGCTGCCACATATAATTCAGTGAAGAAGAACATTACTACCTTAATTAAGTGTTTGATCGCACCTGGGCTATATTGTCTCACCTTTACGGTGATGAGGATCTCAAGTAGATGGGCTTCAAGCAGGACTTCGGCTGGGCTAAGCCCCCACCGAAGAAATTCAAGAAAGTTGCAGTTCCTCCTTTGGTGCCCAGTTCATATTCCTCATCCTATTATACTGATGAAAATGAAGATCTAGACGACACTGCGATAGGCCCTTTTCAAACAAACGAGCCCAACAACGCTGACGCTCCTCCATCGACTTCGTGATGAAATTCTTCAGGGGCGTTAGTCCTCTTTTTCATCCCTTTTGGCCATTTGATGACAAAGGGGGAGAAACTTGAGTTAGTCTTCAAGCGGGTATATATATATGGGTGTTTTTTGTTAAGTTGCCACTCTCGCTCTTCTGAAGCTTTTGTTTATTGAGTTGTAAACTTAAGTCCGGTGGTGACCTGATACTTTTGCTCTATTTTTCTGCATGCTATTTCCTCATTAATGTTATGCACGCATGTTGAATCACACCAGTCACCATATTTCATCATGCGTTTCAAATTCTTCATTCTATATGTTAAATGCGTGTATGAATTACAAGATATAGGGGGAGATCTCCATGATTCTACTCTTCAATTGTGCATTGCTTCAAAAGCAAATTCCTCACTATGCACATCTTCAGGGGGAGTTCTTCTATATCTTGCAATCAAATTCCTCAATATTGAGTACTTTTAATTCATATGTTTATCCCCGTTGAAAACTTAACCTATATTGTCATCAATCACCAAAAAGGGGGAGATTGTATGTGCATCTAGTTCCCCTTAGTGATTTTGGTGTATTGAAGACTTATAGGTTAAGGGACTAATATATTTGTGAGTGTACACATGCTCTATAAGTCAATGAGGAGTTTGATATTTACAGTGAAAGTCGACCCCTAAAAATGAATGTCTTCAGCTGAAGACTTTGGTTCTCCTGAAGACTTTGAAAGTGAAGAAATTGGTGTGACCTTGAAGACTTCGATATTCATGCGAGGAAGCTGAAGTGAAGACTTTTGTTTTCGTAGTTTCATTTTGTTTTTGTTGAGTCATAGGACACATCGTACTGTTAAAGGGGGTCGAGGTAATTCTAAGGAAATAGATTTCCATGTGATGCTCATCTCAAAATCCTACACCTACCCAATCCTTCGAGTGAAGCCATTGGAAATCTCATATCAATTCAGTCAATTTCTTCAGTGATAGAGACGAAGATCTTCTGGTCTCTGAGGAATTTGTTCTGACTGAGGAGTTAGGAATTCGCCAATGTGAATTGCCTACACAGTGAGGAACATGATAGCCCTGAGGAAATCGAACCTAAAATCCGACTGTTGCTGTGCCACGCGCCAGCTGTCCCAAAATATCCTACCACCTAACTGTCAGATCAGCCAAGGGCATTTATGTATTATCATGTCGGGCTGCTCCCTAGGCTATAAATAGCCGCCCCCTAAAACCACTAGCTGGTTGGCTGCTCCAAGAGAAACTGACACTTGTCATCTGAGAGCATCCCATACTCCGAGGACTTTGAGCGAAAATCATCAAGTGAGGAAATCCCAAAATCCCAAACCCAAAGTTACAAACCCCAAAGTGATTGAGCATCACTAAAGAGATTATTCCTGTGTGGAACTGATGATTGTTACCTTTGAGGACTGTGTATCCTCCAGACGGTTAGGTGTCATGGTCTGAGCATCTAAGAGGAATTGTGGATTGTCGAGTGACCAAGTCTGTGAAAGTTTGGAAATCACCTGTGAAGACTTACCACTACCGTTGGGCGAGGTCTGTGTGATCTTAGCTCAAGGATAATACAGTGAGGACTGTGTGTCCTCGAGTTTAAATACTCAGCCGCTCCAACCATACGTACAACTGTCACAACAGTTGGAATTGGTCTACCAAATCATTGTCTTCACCAAGTTAACTGGTTCTATTTCCTCAGCCCTTTCATTTCCTCAGATGTGTTGATGTACCTGATCATTACAGTTTTAAGACTTTGACTGAAGACTTTCTCTAATTCCGCAATCCAATTTCTTCAGGCCGTTTGTCTTCATCCTTCTTATCATGTGTTTACGCTTTTTGTACTCTGTGTTTGTCATTCATTTCATCATGATGACTATGATGTTGCTCTGTTATTCTTATACTTGAGTACTTATTCCGCTGCAAGTTGTTCTTCATTTAGGAATTTCCTCACCCTGAAATTCCTCAGTGAAGAATTCATAAAAATGACCTATTCACCCCCCTCTAGTCGACGTAACACACTTTCAAGTAAGTTGTTCATGGCTATAATAATATGATCATTGGTATTATTTTTCCTATATGCATAATGAGTTTTATTTGATAAATGCCAACTAAACTGATGAGTATAAGTAACCAGTAAGAAAGGACCATAAATGTTGAAAGTTGAGTTTGTGCAAGTAAAACTTTGAATAAGGTTTATCCGTTATTTTCAAGTGATATGTGATGCATGATATATGGTTGCATATGCATGGCATATAGTGACTCGAGCATTTTATTTTCAAGTTAAACGTGATAATAATTGAACTTGAACATAAAGTTGGTCGGGTCATGCTGCAATTGAATCGGGCTGAAAAGTGCAACCACATTTGCCTTAGTATGGGGAGGTCGTTAGTCGTCCTGTTGTCATGCCTCTTGTCGGTGCCTCCAACAAGGGAAGGTTATGGGCGTGCGTTACCCTGGCCCGGTAAGCAGACATAACCTTGCGGACCTGTTGTTGTTGTTATGGTACATTGTCCCCGTTTGGGACTATTTATTTGCCACGACGGTGGTTGTTTTGCCTTTGGTAGGCTCGGTCACCCAAGACTGATCCCAGTGGGGAGTTTGTCGGAGTGGCCGTAAGAGTGTCATGGCAATGGGAGAGTTCTGCAGGAATGTCGTTGGTCCAACCGAATGGGAGTGCGAGGCCATGGGTTCCGTGGTGTGGGTAAAGTGCGCTACCTCTGCAGAGTGTATTAACCTATCAGTAGCCACGCCCATGGATAAGGGCCCAGTTCATAAGTAAGTCACACCATGGATCAACTTTCATAAATAAATCTTGCACACTAAGTTATTTGCATTGCACTAGTTGAATCATGATGAGGTCAGTGAGATTGACTATTGTGGTATCACTTGTGATCCGAGAGTGATCATTGTTTGGTTACGAGGTAACCAGTTGAACCAAGTATGGTTCCGTTCGCGATCCGTCGTGATCACTGTTCGGTTGCAAGGGAACCTGTTGGTAAGAAAGAGTCCGAGTGAGTCAATGCACAAGTTTGGTTTCACTACATGAGTAGCATGTTGATGTTTGCATTCAACTTGATTAAATGTCATGATATTCTTTTTCATTATGGTTCTGTTTGTTGTGAGCTTGCAAGTACATTCAATGTACTGACCTGGAGCGTTATGCCAGATTTCAGGAAAGTCTAACTGGATCGAAATGCTGCCGTGTCTAGACCATGTCCACATCGGTGTCCCTGTGCTATGGAGTCTCGCTATGTCGTTGTTCCGCTTCCGTGTAGTTGTCGTGCTCGAGGCCCCTTTTATGTTCACTAAATAATGTACATATTGTTCAGTCGCACCGAGTGTGCCGCTTGGCCTTGCTACTTGATGTAATGTCACACTATGCTTCCGCTACTTTCAATAAAGCAGTGATTTTTGTACCAAGATGTTGTGTATTGCCAGAAGACATGATCTCTGGGTTGGCAATGCAAGGTAAACCGGTCGCTCTGAGCCGAGGTGCCACACTACACACTGTGTGATGTTCAAGTATTAACTGTTCAGTTCAATTTCACCAATATAAGCAACCTACTTTGCTACCATGCTACTCTCCACAATGAAGATATACTAGAGATGCTGCCCGTTTGCTATTTTTGGTGGATGCTAACCCTGTTGTACTTAACATGCCAATCCATGTACTTACACAGGGCCATAACGGACGATGTTGTTGTTTACCATCGAGGTTAGCTGCATCCCATGTCATACCGTATTTTACATCATTTTGTGCAATTGCAGTTTGGCTTCTAACATTTACTTGCTTCTTGTAGGTACACATGCCGGGGGCACTGATCCATGCTTCGAGCTAGAGGAAGAGCTTGCCTCTGCTGCCGTTGACTTTGGGCGAGCTCTGGCCAAGATGAAGTGCCCCAGCAACTACCTCTCAGGACTTACCAAGTATGAACCCACCAGTTCAATCTTACCAATACCAGTTGCAATTAATGGCTATGTTTTGTACGGTCGATGTCTTAAGCATCTTGTAGTAAACATGCCTAACACGTTCTAGCTATTTTCCCTACCTTTTTATAGACAACTGGGCCATTTTCTGCTCTGGCAGCACCTGCCTTGTGATGTTTAACTCTGCCAATTGCATTTTTATCAGTACCGGTTTCAATGGCATTAAGCCTGTTGCAATTAACAGTTGTATCCATTTTTAAATAGTTGTATTTCAATGGCTACAAACTTACAAAACATGAATTAGGATGGTGTTAAGCCTGTTGCAATTAACAGTTGTATCCGTTGTAATCTGTCCCTTTGCTACCGGGCTACTCTTTCGCAATGAAGATATCACTACATATACTGCCATTTTATTACCATTTGCTATTTTTGGTGGATGTTAACCCTATTGTAGTTAACATTGGCTTTCCATGTACTTACACAGGGCTACAATGGGGGATGCTGTTGTTTGCCGTCAAGGTTAGCTGCATCCCATGTCTTATACACCATCTATTCCTAAATTTAAGTATTTTTAGAGATTCCAATATAGACTATATAAGGAGCAAAATGAGTGAATCTAGATGCTAATCTAAACTATATATATAATTCTATATACATTCGTATGTAGTTCATATTGAAATCTCTAAAAATACTTGTACTTAGGAATGTAGGTAGTTGTATTTTACATCATTTGTGCAATCTCATTTAGCTTCTAACATTTACTGGTTGCTTGTAGGTACGTATATGAGTGGTACTGATCCACGCTTCGATCCCTTTTGCGTATGGGGCAATAAGATATTCATGAAAAAGCGTCAAGTGAGGAAACTAAGAAAGATTGTTCGGCAAAAGAAACGGGTGATGGGAATTAAGCTCTTTATTTACACTTTGTCCAAGACTTCAGTGAACTTTAGGATGGTAAGTAATGTGTTACCTTTTCCCCTACCCACAACAAGTTACTCTATAAGACCTCATGATCTGATATTTTTCTCTTTTCAGTGGTTTTCGAAGCTTTTTACTAATGATTACCTTGCAAACTACATGACCAGAGTGGAGGCAACTAAGGTTAAAGTATATAATTCATGCTACCATGATAACGCTCTAGAAGTCTTCCTAAAGGCGGTGAAGGATGAGCGGGCGATCGTCACAAGGGGGTGGACAAAAGTTGTTCGTGTCTATGGCATGCAGGAAGGCACATTATGGGCATTCTGCTTCTTCAACAACATCGGTAGTCCAAATGATTTACACTTGTCTCTTCAGCTTCACCGCCTGTAAATATTGTGGTTCATCATAGTTAATTGTTGTCTAATCCTGTAATTACTGAACATATTGTACTGACAATTTTATTTATGGATTCGTTGTTGAACCATTGTGCTGAGAATTTGAGTTACACGTTTCATATTTCAAAATTTCCAATTCGAATAATAAATTACAGTCAAAAAAATTGTACAGGAGCGAGTAAAATAATGTGCACACAGTTAGAAAGAAAACAACTTGTGCGATGAAAAAAGAAAACAGACGGTTCTTTGACATGAAACGTTTGCGATGCCCTTTGGACACACACACGGTTTCGTCTCATATGCGTGTGCGATTCATGGTAATACGACAGACGTTTCAAACCAGTGTGCGTGTGTGATAGGAATACCAATCGCACACAATTACGAAAATGTACACGTTGGCGTTAGTAGAGGCACCGCACACATTTTACATTCTTGAACTGTGTGCGATAATGTACCTATCACAAACATATCGGCAGACTAAATGTTGATGTCCACCTTTTTCACACGACTATAGCGGCCTAATCGTTTGGGATGTACATACGAACGGAAATGTTTTCCCTGGATTGACTGTGTGGGATGTACATACGAACGGAAACATTTTCCCTGGATTCACTGTGTGGGATGTACATAAGAACGGAAACGTACTCCTTGGATTGACTGTGTGTGATATACATACGAACGGAAATATTTTTCTAGGATTCACCGTGTGGGATGTACATACGAATGAAAACAATTGGGTTTACATGCCTCGCCCGATCGCACACGAGCCAGCTTGTGTGCCAAGAGGGCCTATCCCTGACGGTTTCTGGGTTGTGTGGGAAGGACCCCCCTATCACCCACACTCACTTGGTGACGGTTCCAAATGCCGTCGCGGAAAGGGGTTTAAAACCGTTTGTATAGCACCGACGTGTACAAGTGCACGGTCGCGAGTGCCCTAGAAGTTGGCGATGAAGCTCTTGTGTAGCTCGTCCCAGAAGGAGATTGACCCCACCAGGAGGTTTAGGAGCCAAGAACGTGCGCCATCCTTGAGGGCCATGGGGAACCAGTTCACCATGACCTTGTCGTTGTCGTTTGCCACCTTGATACTCAGCTCATAGAGATGGAGAAACTCAGCGGGGTTGAGGGTGCCGTCATAGTGTGGAGGCAGATCCGGCTTGAACTTGTTGGGTCAAACGATGCGGCGTAGCTTCGGGGCGAAGGCACGGCAGCCTGCCGCACTCACAAGCGCCGGTCGCGTGAGGGGAGCATGATCTTGGCACCCGCGTGCCATCACCTCTGGTGGCACGCGACCTTGATGCGGCAACACTAGAAACACGTGCCCATTAGCCTACGGCCGTTTCACAAACTGGCAGCTTTCTTCATCGCGCGCCGGTGCCCTGCGCGGCGGGTCGCACTAGGGTGCCTCATGCCTGGGCTCCGGGTCCACACCATGGAGAGGAGGAGGAGGCGTGTCATGAGCCACATCGCCCGCCAGGGACGGCAGAGAAAGAGGCGAACGGGACAGTGCGAGGGCCTCACCGGCAGCGTTGACGAGCTCGGTGATGCGGCCAAGCCAGCCGTCGTAGAGGTCATTGGCTAGAGGGTAGCACAGAAGCTCACACGCCATGAGCAGCGCAACCTGCGCATTTGTCGGCTCACGACAAGCATGAGAAGACGACACCCTGGTGGAGTGGGTGATGGAGTTGTGGTACGACCATCGCACCACACGGATGGTGGCAGCAACGAGTCCTGTTGTTCATGAGCAGCAGGTTTAGTGGCAGCGTTGGCCACCAGGCAAGTGGAATGGTGAGGAGCGCTGTTGCCCACGGGTACTGTCTGAGCGACGTGAGCAGCCCCACGCTCGGCATGAACATGGCGAGCGTCGGACATAGAGCGAAGGAACAGTGGCGGAGCGAACGGTGGAAGGGAAGCTTCAACATGCCCCTACCTTGCATGTAAAATGTCGGATTCAGGGCTCCATAGACCCAAGAAAGGTTCGAACTCAATCTATCCAGCCTACCAGTCCATCGCCCCTCGGCCTAGCTTGATTCACATGAACAAGGAAGAAGATGAACACAATAGTTTACCCAGGTTCGGGCCACCTTGCTGTGTAAGACCCTGCTCCTGCTTTGTGGTGGATTGGCCTCATGAGGGGACGAGGATGAACTAGTACAAGGGATGAATAATCTCGCAAGGTTCGGGGGTGAGGGAATGAGTCGACCCCTTCTACGGTGGTGGCTAACCTATACTTATAGTGGCCTTGGTCCTCTTCCCCCAAAACATAGGCGGGAAGAGATCCCACAGTGGCCAATTTGAAAGGGGACAAGTAGTACATCTTATCCTGACGAAAGGTGGTCTTCTCCTGCAAAGCTTCTAGTCGTGACAACACGGTGGGCTCGGTGATGACATCCGTCCTGCCATGCTAGTGGTCTTGGCCTTGTTGTTCTAGAATGGAAACCTTTGCCAGATACCTCGGGAACCCACGCTTATGCTTGCCTCCTTAGCATCAAAGAGGAAACTGCCTCCTCTGCACCCGCTGACGCCCTGCCTTGGTCGTCATGGCTTGCATCATTGCAACCTCAGGAGGTTGGGTACCTACATATAAATCTCCACTCCTCGGGAGGCCGCCCCCTTGGGAGGTCTTGGTTTCGTCCGCCTCGCGAGGGTCTTGTCTTGACGACCTTGTAGGTGGGCCATACCAGGCCATCCAAGGAGCCACGTCGTGGGCCGCAGGTAGGCAAGTCAGGGTGAGGGAGTCCTGGATAAGGGGGTATCCGGACAGCAGGACTGTATACATCGTCCGGACTATAGAAGCGTCAAGATACAAGACTAAAGACTTCGACTCGTGTCCGGATGGGACTCTCCTTTGCGTGGAAGACAAGCTTAGCGATCCGGATATTATCGTTCTTTCCTTGTAACCGACTCCATGTAAACCCTAGCTCTCCGGTGTCTATATAAACCAGAGAGGGTGGTCCTTAGAAGGCCGATCACAATTACAATCATACCATCATAGGCTAGCTCTTAGGGTTTAGCTACGATCTCGTGGTAGATCTACTCTTGTACTACACATATCTTCAATATTAATCAAGCAGGAAGTAGGGTTTTACCTCCATCGAGAGGGCCTGAACCTAGGTAAACATTGTGTACCTTGCTTCCTGTTACCATCAGCCTAAGACGCACAGATCGGGACCCCCTACCCGAGAACCGCTGGTTTTGACACCGACATTGGTGCCTTCATTGAGAGTTCCTCTGTGTCATTGTTGCAAAGGCTCGATGGCCCGTCTCGTTGTTAAGGACGACATCACTTCTGGGGAGCGCTGGCTGTAGGCCAGACTCTCCGGCTTGGCGGCTTCATTATGACCGCCCCGTCGGCTGCCGCACCGACGATGGCCTCTCGGGTCATCACACATAACCTTCACATCAATTCGGAGCTTGCCGAATAGATGGATCCGATAGAACTCTCCTCTCTTCACGAGCTCTTGGATCGCTTCGCCGCTTTGGGAGTCACTACGGACTATGACCGGATTGGGCTTAAACCCGACCAGAGGGACATTAGATCCCTGTCGGCCACCCATGAGATAGCGGTAGTGGAGGAATCACACGTGGGTTGTCCCTCAACTTTGAGGACGAATTATGTCCGGATCACCGAACTCAGTAAGCCGAACACCCACCCAAAGGAAGACATGACCCAGGTCCCGGACTTAGAATCGGGCGTTGGGCCGAAGGGATTAGGTATTACTCCAGATCCCGAACTGTCGGGCTCGGTACTTCTTGTGCCCCCGGGCGTCAGATCGGATCAGAATCCGAATTCAGCCAACGACACCCGCTCGGACTTAAACCGTCTCTCCTGTATCAGGCAGGAGCCCCAGGAGACGGTACACCGTTATTGGGCCAGATTTCTCCTTGCTCTTAATGAAGTCAAGGGCTGCCACAAGGAGGACGTAGTCTCTCTTTTCTGTAGAAACTGCATGAACAAAGGACTCCTTAATGCTATAAGTCGCCGTGACATAGTGCACTTTACGGACCTGGCAACCATAGTACAGAAGTACTGTGTGATGGAAAGTGCCTGGAAGACCCAAACAGAATTTTGGGATAATACGGCCCTCACGAGAACCTTTGTCCGAACTAAACGGCCGAACTCTCGTAAGTCAACCAACTCAATTCCCAAGAAACCAAAACCCGCCCCAGGGCGCGGAACCATATTGGAAGAATGGCTCAATGGGCCATGTAAGCTTCACAGCACGCCGGGTGCAACGTCGACCCATAGCCTTAGAGCATGTTGGATACTCCGGCAGGTAGCTAAGAGTGGCGAGGATCTCCTCGAGAACCATAAAGCAGAACCACATCCTGCCAAGGAACACAATACGGTATTGACAGTCTTCGAGACCTTCGCCTCAAACAATAGGTGCAAGCGAGTGCATCGAAGCTCCGCTGAAATTTGCCATGTGGCAAAAATAAATCTGTGGAACGACACTGCTATAACCTTCAATGCCAGTGACGAACCCCAATTCCAGTCCGTCCGGGCGCCGGCCGCGATGGTCCTCAGCCCAATAGTGGATGACTTTCGGCTCACTAAAGTACTCATGGACGGCGGAAGCAGATTAAACCTAATCTATGAAGAAACACTCAAGAAGATGGATATTGACAAAAGCCGCATTGAACAAAGCGGCACAACCTTCAGGGGAATTATCCCTAGTCGGGAGGCATGGTGTGCGGGAAAAATCACACTCGATGTGGTATTCGGCACCCCAGAGAATTACAGGTCCGAAGAAATCACCTTCCAAGTGGCTCCTTTCAACAGCGGATACCACACCCTTCTAGGGCGGGACGCGTTTGCAAGCTTTCAAGACATACCCCATTACGGGTACATGAAGCTTAAAATGCCCAGACCCAGTGGAATTATCACTCTAGCTAGTGATCCGGACGTCGCGCTCTGTGCCAAAAACAAAACCGTAGCACTAGCCTTGGAAGCACTATCCGAAGCCCTAGTGGCAGAAGAATTAACAACGCTGCGCGCCACCGTGGACAGGGACGACGTGATACTCGACAAGCGACCCAAGTTCACCTCATTTAAACCCGCAGATGAGATAGTCAAATTCCAAGTCCACCCAATGGACCCCACAAAGACAGCTTCCATCGGGACACAGTTGAACCCCGCTATGGACGCTACACTGCGCGACTTCTTACGCGAGAATTGGGATATCTTCGCCTGGCACCCATCGGACATGCCGGGCATCCCACGCGAATTGGCCGAACACAGCCTTAACATACTGAAGGGATACAAACCTGTTAAACAGACCCTAAGGCGATTTTCGGAGCCCAAATGGCAAGCCATGGGGGAGGAGCTAGCCAAGCTACTTGAGGCCGGATTCATCAGAGATATCAAACATCCGGATTGGCTGGCGAACTTGGTAATGGTACCAAAGAAGGACAAATCCTGGCGCCTGTGCGTCGACTTCAAAGACCTTAACAAGGCTTGCCCCAAGGATCCCTTTCCCCTCCCTCGCATCGATCAAATCATCGATGCCACAGCTAGACACGACTTGCTGTGTTTCCTCGACGCATACTCTGGATACCATCAAATAAAGATGCCAGAGTCTGACCAAGCTGCAACAGCTTTCATACTTCATATGGCCCTTTCTGCTTCAACACTATGCCTTTCGGGCTTAAGAATGCCAGAGCAACCTATCAACGCATGATTCAAACATGCCTGGAAAAGAAAATCGGAAAAACAGTGGAGGCATACGTGGACGACGTAGTCATAAAAACAAGACACGTCGAAACCCTAATAGATGACTTGAGGCTTACGTTCGACAACCTACGAACATACGACATCAAGCTGAATCCGGAGAAATGCGTTTTCGGCGTCCCCTCCGGAAAACTGCTGGGCTTCATCGTTTCCAATAGAGGAATTGAAGCTAATCCGGCAAAAATCTGAGCTTTGTCACAGTTGGCTATACCAACAGACCTCAAACATATCCAGAAACTAGCTGGATGCATGGCTGCTTTAAGCCGCTTTATCTCCAGGTTAGGAGAAAAGGCATTGCCTCTTTACCGCCTTCTTCGGAGTACCAAACAATTCGTGTGGACGGATGCAGCAGTGGCCGGACTCGATGAAATAAAGACCTTATTGGCCAGTAATCTGGTCCTAATAGCGCCAAATATCGGCGAACCTATGCTGTTGTACATAGCTGCAACAAATCAAGTTGTAAGCGCAGTACTCGTCGTCGAACGAGAGGTTGACGGATACAAATTCCCGCTACAGAAGCCGGTTTATTACGTATGGTCCTCACCCCATGCAAATCCTGATACCCACACTATCAAAAAATAGCATATGTTGTCTTCATGTCAACCCGAAAGCTATGACACTACTTTCAAGAGTGTTCGATTACGGTGGCCTCCGAAGTACCACTAAACGATATAATAAATAACCCCGATGCCACAGGCTGGATTGCTAAATGGGCCATCGAGCTCCTTCCGTTTGACATAACATACAAGCCTCGGTGGGCTATCAAGTCGCAAGTATTAGCCGACTTCGTCGCCGAATGGACGGAAGACGAACTCCCTAAAGAGTACGGCGCGTACTCTAACTAGATCATGCACTTTGACGGCTCTAAAATGCTGGCCGGATTGGGAGCAGGCGTAGTCCTAACTTCTCCCACCGAAGACACGGTCCAATACGTCCTTCAAATATTATACACAGACTCCAACAATGCAGCCGAATATGAGGCTCTGTTACACGGTCTTCGGATGGCAGTCTCTATGGGCATTCAACGCCTAGAAGTGCGCGGGGATTCAAACCTTGCAATATCACAAATAAATGGAGACTTTGATGCCAAGGATCCGAAAATGGCGGCCTATCGCAATGCCATCCTTAAAATGTCAACTCGGTTCGAGGGGCTCGAATTCCACCATGTGGCTTGAGAAAACAATCAAGCGGCAGATGTCCTTGCCCGCATCGACGCTAAACGCGACCCCATCCCACCTAACATATTCCTCGAAAGGCTGTTCAAGCCATCCGTGGTATGGGAAGGGGAGTCCGGCAATACCAGCACGGATCCGAATACATCCCCAGATTCCAAACTATCAGACATAATCAGAGGTTCTACCACCGAAATAACATCGTCAGCCCACGAAATAATGGTTGTCATCGCCCCGTGGACTGAGCCTTCCTTAGCCTACATAAATAGGCAGGAGCTCCCCGAAGACCAAAATGAAGCACGCTGCATTGTCCGACATTCTAAAGATTACAAAGTCCATGAAGGGGAACTCTATAAGAAAAGTGTCACCGGAGTGCTCCAAAGGTGCATATCCGAAGAGGAAGGGCGGCAGCTCTTGGCTGAAATCCATTCCGGACTGGGCGGGCACCACGCTGCGGCTCGAGCATTAGTCAGCAAGGCCTTCCGTACAGGTTTCTATTGGCCGACAACCCGAGCAGACGCACAGGACCTTGTCCAACACTGCGTAGGTTGCCAGCTCTTTGCCAATCAGAGTCATATGCCCCCTACCGCTCTCCAAACAATCCCCATAACTTGGCCCTTCCCGGTCTGGGGGTTGGATATGGTTGGACCCCTTAAAGGGGGAAGCCATAAGAAAAAAATACTTATTGGTCATGGTTGACAAGTTCACCAAATGGATAGAAGACAAACCAGTGAAAACGGCCGAGTCCGTACCAGTAATAGACTTTATATCCGGGGTCGTACATCGATATGGTGTCCCCCACAGCATCATCACCGGTAATGGCTCAAATTTCACGGCCGATGAGGTGAAATCTTGGTGCGGCAAAATGGGCATTAAGCTCGACTATGCTTCCGTCTACCATCCTCAAACAAATGGCCAGGTCGAACGGGCAAACGGTCTTATCATGAGCGACATCAAACCCAGACTAGTGCAATCCTTGATAGAGTCGGATACTCAGTGGGTCGAGGAGCTCGACTCCGTACCCTGGGGGCTGCGAATCATGCAGAATCGCACCACCGGATATACACCATTTTTTATGGTGTACGGCGTGGAAGCAGTACTACCTTGCGACATAATACATGATTCGCCACGCGTACGCATGTACGAAGAGAAGGAAGCCGAGTTAGATCGGCAGGATAATCTGGATGCCCTGGAGGAGGAGCGCGATGTCGCTAAGGCCCGTTCCGCATTCTATCAGCAACAGGCTCGACGATACCAAAGCAGAGAAGTGTGGGCCAAAACTTATAATATTGGCGAACTCGTTCTATGCTTACCGAAGAAGAAGAAGTACAAGCTCAAACCCAAGTGGGAAGGCCCCTTCATCATCGACAAAGTTCTCACCGGAGGAGCGTACCGCTTACGTAATGCGTCTGATAACAGACTCGAGCCGAACCCATGGAACGCAGCCAGACTCCGGAGATTCTACACCTAGCGCCGAACTCAGTGTTCGTCTCCTTAACCCTCCTTTTTCAATTATGCTCCCTCCCTTTTTCTTTCTCGATCTTTTTCTTTTCACATAGTATTTAATACAGTACGGACTACCGGATTA
Organism: Triticum aestivum; assembly: GCF_018294505.1. NCBI lineage: Eukaryota > Viridiplantae > Streptophyta > Magnoliopsida > Poales > Poaceae > Triticum > Triticum aestivum. Next base: position 362,870,463 of record NC_057813.1, read on the forward strand.
CTCCGGCCGCACTATGTGTGTAAGCTTTACCTGGGGGCTTCCTATATGGAAGCTAAATATAAATTACTTTCAGGGCCTTTTTCCCGTCGCACATGCGTTTCTTTTTCCATGTGTGCCTTTTCTTCACCATTATATGCATCGATATGTCTTAAGACGTGGCCAAGCTGGGTTGCCTGGCTCCTGTGTTTATGCCCTATGTTCCCGTTAATTCGGCTAGGGCATAAGGGGAGCACCTCTGCGATTGTTACTGCCGGTTGAGCCGGATGTGTACCTCAGACTGGGTGAATCCGAAAGCTAGTTTCCTTAAGAGAATATTTGGTCGGTGAACAAAAGATGTCTTGTATTATAACATTAATCCCCAGAAGTTTTGTATCCTGCGCTTTGGTTCGCAGTCCGGACATGTGCCTTGACACATGCTTACCCAGGGAAAGGAACCCTTAACGGAACTATTCTCCCTGGAAGATGTTTCTTACTAACCATGTAATATAACATAACTAGTTGGGTACTTGTCTGTTCAAGCACTTATGACCACTATGCCTGGTCTCCACGCATACTCCGGTTTTGTATAACCGAGCGGGTATTCGGACACACCCCGGACTTTAGGATCCGGGGGCTAAAGCGAAAAGGTTCTCCATGACAAATGATTTTAATCCGGCTAGGAGCTACTTATGTCCATCGAATTACACAGTCACTTGGACTGATTATATTCATCCTCTATACCATCCAACAGGCTATCTAACTTACAAGCCTGTTGAGAATACTTTGCGGCTAACGCCACCTGGTCATATACCAGACTCACGGGAATTTCTTGCCCATCTGGCCCAGTCGGTCCAACTTCGGCCATATGGTTCGGGTCCAGCTTGGTGTAGCACGTCTTCACCATCGCCCATGCTTCTCTTGCACCTTGCCGGCAGGCTGATATCTTCCACAAATGGAAGCGCCGTCGTGCTCCTTGAAGCATGTCCACAAGCCCCCCCATGCCATTTGGCAGGGAGCTTGATGGCCACAGAGACCACGCAATGCCCTGCATCACCTGCCGAGCTCGCTCATGCAGTTGTGAGAGGTCCTGTAGTAAGTCACCTGCAGAAGCGGGCATCTCCTCCTCAGGGCGACCTGTCAGCATTCCTACAAACACAACTTTTTCAATATACTTCCTCGCCGAACTATGCTACAGTTCGTTTAGGCACTTACGATACACGCCGCGGCGAAGCCTTCTGTTCTCCTTCACGGAGTCTGCCAGTTGCGCACGGACGTCCTTCAGTTCCACGTCTAGCCAAACATTGGCATCTTGGAGCATATTCTTATCATGCTTCACTTGCGTAAGAATGCGCTCACCGGCCTTTAGTTGCCTCTGGAGATGCGACTCGTCATCCCCGCCGCCCTCCGGATTTACTTCGGGGTTGTCTACAGAACTTTCTGTTAAAATTGTCATACCAGCCAGTTGCCAACTGGTGCATTTTCATATAATTCAGATAAATGTTACCATATGAGGCCTTCTGGGATTCCTCTAGCTTGGCAACTGTGGCCCTAAGTTGGGTCTTGCACTCCTCTAGTTCCTAAGATAATTGCTCATTCTTATCTACAAGAACCTACGCATAAATTGATACTTAAAATTGTTGATTCAACCGTTTCAAGTCTCAGGGGCTACTACTATACGTGCTCATCAAACTTTCTTACCCGTATATCTTTGTGTAACACCCCGAATGTAACTTTCCATCTTTGTAACTCCAACTCTTGCCATTTCGGCCATGTGTTATGATATTCCCTCCATGGTTGGGTTTTGTCTTTTGTTTTGCATTCTATTCATGTCATGCATATCATATCATGTCATCATGTGCATCTCATTTGCATACGTGTTCGTCTCATGCATCCGAGCTTTTTCCCCGTTGTCCGTTTCGCAGTCCGACACTCCCACATGCATTTGGCGCACCCCTCTTGTCTCTTTTAGTGTGTGGGTGTTAAGCGTTCTCGGAATGCACCGAGCCTTTCCAAGTGGCCCTGGTATAGCACAGGTAGACCGCCTGTCAAGTTTCGTGCCATTTGGAGGTCGTTTGATACTCCAACGGTTAACCGCATCACCGCAAAGGCCTCTTTTGAGTTGCAGCCCAACACACCTCCAAAGCAGCCCAATAACCCATCTAAGTCACTTCCATGCTCTCCGTCGTCGGATCACGATCGTGTGGGCGAAAACTACACCCCATTTGGAGTCTCCTAGCTCCCTCTACCTATAAAAACACCTTCCCCTCCGAAATTCCGGATCAAATCGACCCTAACCCTAGCCCCGCTCCTCTCCCCGCCGCCGGACGTGTCCGATTCGGGCCGGACACGTCCGCCCGCCGCCCCGGACCAACCGGGAGCCGC
>NC_057813.1:362873162-362875427 GCF_018294505.1 Triticum aestivum
CCCCTGCCGCAGCCGCGCCCCGCCGGACTTCGTCGCCGGCCGCCGCCTCCTCTACGCCGGCCGCGCCCTCCGCCCTCGGCCCTGAGCTCTCCTCCTCCGGCCGTCCTCATCTCCCTCCTCTCCAACTCCGTCGGCTGATCCGGCCATCATCGGGAAGCGTGCCAGATCGGATCTGAGAACCTGAGGTAGACCCTGATTTTTACCTGTCCCCGAATGTTTTGATATTATCATGCCCTGTTCATCGTGTCATAACTTTGCACCTGTGGCCCCATTTTGGGCGTGTAGCATACCAAATTGTTCGCCTCGACGAGTACATTATTTCATCTCATTGCATCATGTTCATTTGAGCTCATCTTGATGCCCAAAATGCTGTTGGAAGAGTGCTTCATAATGTTAGTTTCAGATTCTTATCAGAACATGCACTTTTGTCATTTTTGCCATGATTGATGTGTGCATCTTATGTACTTGAGCCCTTCATGTGATTTGAACTATGCCATGCCATCTTTACAGAGGTACTCGCCATGTATTTTTGTGATCAATGTGGTGACTAGCACAAGCATGCAAACTAGGCCTCGTGATGTTGCTGATTTTAGTCCCTGTTCTATTGTTATTTTGATGCCATGTAATCATGATGCTACAGAGAGATCCATGCATATTTGAGATACTTCAGTAAGGGTGTTTTGAACATATGATTATGGTATATCCATTCATGCCCCTGGTTGCAATTATGGAGTAGTCTAGCATGTCATTTTTGTGCTCTACTTTTGCTACAAAATGTTTCCTGGCAGATTGTTTACATGTTATTCAATTTTGCCAAGGTTGTTGTAGTTGATCCGTGTATGCTATGATGTTGTTCTTGCCATGTATAGCTTATATGCCATGTCTTCTTGATGGATGTATTCTTAGTTTATCATGAAATGCTATGTAGTGAGTGCATCGAGCTCACGAAGATGCCTTCGTAATTCTGTCAATGCCATGCTCTGTTTGCTAAATCTGTTAACGAAACTTGCTATGTTTACATGGGTTCCATCATATCTTCTGGTCCTTTTTGGCTCATGGTCACTAAGGGACTTTTGATCTATGCTTCGAGTAGAATCATGCCATGTATTTTTTTGCTATTATAAGTTCTTGTAGCAGGTTGATAACTTGCTCTGAATATTGCTTCCTGATGCTGTTTATGCCATGTCCTAGCTGATAACTTTTGCTCTTTTTCCATGCTTGTTTGAACCTGTTGTGGTGTGATTTAGCCGTATCTCAGTGTTCCTTTTTTGTTAAGCATCTCCTGTAGATCACTGCCGTATGCTTTGTTATTATGTTGGGGTGATGTAGCATAGTTTCTTGTTGCATGCTAAGTAGCATCGTGCTGTTAATCGCAGATTTGTGTCATTCTTATTTTGCTTGCCATTTGCAAACCGTGCATCCGTTCCTGGTGATCCTTATATCGATTTCAACCGAAATCATCTCATCTTTCCAGCGGCATACTTGGTTTGACAAGTTGATGCCTTGTTCATCATTTTTCCTTCCAAGGCACACATATGCATTGCATATCACATCTCGCATATCATGACATGTATTGCATCATGTTGCTTGTGCATTGCACCGTGATTTATTGTGGTTCCTTTGCTTGTGTTCTTGCTTTGGGTAGAGCCGGGAGACGAGTACGTGCATGAGGAACCTGTTGAGTACGCTAACGAGGATCAAGCCTTCGACAACTCTGAGAACTTTGCAGGCAAGATGACCATACCTTCGATATCACTTCTATCTTTGCTTTGCTAGTACTCGCTCTATCGCTATGTTAGCTCTACCTGCCACTGTTTATCATGCCTCCTTATTGCCATGCCAAACCTCTAACCATCCTATCCTAGCAACTGTTGTTTGGCTATGTCACCACTTTTGCTCAGCCCCTCTTATAGCATTGCTAGTTGCAGGGGAAGATGAAGTTTGTTCCTGGTCGGAACAGGGATGTTTTGGGATATAACAATATCTCCTGTTTAATTAATGCACCTTATATACTTGGTAAAGGGTGGAAGGCTCGGCCTTATGCCTGGTGACTTGTTCCACTCTTGCCGCCCTAGTTTCCGTCATACCGGTGTTATGTTCCTTGATTTTGCGTTCCTTACACGGTTGGGTGATTTATGGGACTGCCTTGACAGTTCGCTTTGAATAAAACTCCTCTAGCAAGGCCCAACCTTGGTTTTACCATTTGCCACCTAAGCCTTTTTCCCTTGGGTTTTCGCGAGCCCGAGGGTCATCTTTATTTTAACC
>NC_057813.1:362875613-362882774 GCF_018294505.1 Triticum aestivum
GCCCCGGGGCCAGTGCTCCTTCGAGTGTTGGTCCGAACTAGAGCCACTTGCAGCGCCACCTCGGGGAAACTTGAGGGCTGGTTCTAGTTGTACGTAGTGTTCATCCGGTGTGCCCTGAGAACGAGATATGTGCAGCTCCTATCGGGATTTGTCGGCACATCGGGCAGTCTTGCTGGTCTTGTTTTACCATTGTCGAAATGTCTTGCGAACCGGGATTCCGAGGCTGATCGGGTCTTCCCGGGAGAAGGTATATCCTTCGTTGACCGTGAGAGCTTGTGATGGGCTAAGTTGGGACACCCTGCAGGGTATATTATCTTTCGAAAGCCGTGCCCGCGGTTATGAGGCAGATGGGAATTTGTTAATGTCCAGTTGTAGATAACTTGACACTTGACCTATTTAAAATGCATCAACCGCGTGTGTAGCCGTGATGGTCTCTTCTCGGCGGAGTCCGGAAAGTGAACACGGTTTGAGTTATGCTTGACGTAAGTAGTTTCAGGATCACTTCTTGATCACTTCTAGATTCTCGACCAATGCGTTGCTTCTCTTCTCGCTCTCACTTGCGTATGTTAGCCACCATATATGCTTAGTGCTTGTTGCAGCTCCACCATATTACCCCTTTTCCTACCTATGAGCTTAAATAGTCTTGATCTCGCGGGTGTGAGATTGCTGAGTCCTCGTGACTCATAGATTCTAGCAAAACTGATGCAGGTGCCGAGGATACCGGCACAAATGGCGCAACCGAGCTCAGGTGGGAGTTTGATGGGGACCTTGGTTGTTACTATGTATCATTTCTAGATGATCAGTAGCGGATCCCAGTCAGGACGATCGGGGATCTAGCATTTGGGGTTGTCTTCTTTTCATTTGGATTTGACCGTAGTCGGTCTATGAGTGTATTTTGAATGATGTATGATCTTAATTATGTATTGTGTGAAGTGGCGATTGTAAGCCAACTCTCGTTATCCCATTCTTGTTCATTACATGGGATTGTGTGAAGATGACCCTTCTTGCGACAAAACCACCATGCGGTTATGCCTCTAAGTCGTGCTTCGACACGTGGGAGATATAGCCGCATCGTGGGTGTTACAATTTGGTAATCAGAGCCATCCCCGACTTAGGAGCCCCCTGCTTGATTGTTTGCTGGCGATGTTGAGTCTAGAACAAAAATGTTTTGAGTCTTAGGATTATATATATCAGAGAGTAGGATTCTTTTTACTCCTCATTCCCTTCGTCGCTCTGGTGAGGTCTCCTGACGTAGATGTTTTGACTTTCCTCTCCTCAAATTTCACTAAAAAAAATTAGGATCACGCGGGTATCTTCAAATCATTCCGATGGTTTTGTGACGAGAACATTGTTCTTGGTGCCTCCTGTCTATTATGTGGCTTTAACCCGGGGAGTTGAGCTCCGAGGTGTTGTCGTCACAATTTTATCGTTGCAGTTCTGGAATACCTGAGTTTTGCCGACATCAAAAATCTCTTTTATGCAGTTGTTGGTGAGATAACCTCGACGCCACCCAGTACTGGGGCGGGAGTTCGGGATTATTGCCATAACTCGTATAACGGATGCTTTTCGAAGGTTGAGGTACACGATTTCCGAAGGTTTCTTGGTTATGTGTTGACGGATGGATACAGCTGGATGTAGGGATTGTTAGTTTGGGTGAGATATATTGCTTCCCCTGTATCCCCAACACCTGATTGTATAACCAGAAAGTTTCGGGAGTTTATAGGTGGGATTCAAGTAGCTCTAGCATTTCTTCCCGTAGATATTTGGTTTGTGATTGGGTAATCCTTACCACTTATTTGTTCCAGTTGTACCTTGTTATTTCATTCATCAATCTCTTATCAAGTGGCTTCTCACTTTAATGGACGTGTGATGTTTGCTTTGGAATTCATTTGTTCATCCTTGTTCGAATGTTTTATTGTGAAGACTATATGTTGCAATTTCTATCCGTTGATTCAACTTGTTTATCTGTCTATCAAGATGCTAACGGGTGTCACCCTCTTCAGGACGGCTCCGCCAATGCGTCAGAATCCGGAACGCAGTGATGGGAGTCAGGTGAACCCTCCACCTCCACCTCCGCCTCCGGAGGCATGGCAAGCTTTGATGGCAGCCACAAACGCCAATGCCCAGATGATGATTCATCTCATGCAAGAGCGCAACCAAGGCCAAGGCAACCAAGGGAATCAAGGTCAAGGGCAGTTCAATCATCAGCCTCAATTTCCTACCCTAAACCAATTCCTGGCAAATCAGCCAAAGTCTTTCAGCTACTGTGTCGAGGCCACAGACGCCGATGATTGGCTCATGGATATCAACAAGCATTTTGAATGCAGCAATGTCAGGCCTGAGGACTATGTCAAGTTCACTTCTTTTCAGCTCAAGGATCAAGCAGCTGATTGGTTCCAGCAATACAAGGATTCCAGAGGAGGTCAAGTGATTACTTGGACTGATTTCTGTCGGGACTTTAAAGCTCACCACATTCCTACTAGTGTTGTTGAGAGCAAGCGTGAGGAGTTCCACAATCTCAAGCAAGGCAACATGTCAGTGTACGAATACAACAAGCAATTTCAGAAACTTGCTCGCTTCGCTAAGCAAGATGTTCCTGATGAGAAGAGTATGATCTATAAATTCAGAGGTGGCCTTAGAGAGGATTTGCAGTTAGCTCTCGTTCTTGTTGAGCCTACTCAGTTTGATCAATTCTACAATATGGCACTCAAGCAAGAAGGTGCTCAGCTCAAGTGTGAGGCTAAGAGAATCAGGGATGCAGTCCAGTCTTCTTCTTCCTCACAAGTGGCAGCTAAGCAGCAGAAGTTCTACCTTCCTCCTCCTCCGTTTCGTCAGCCTTACCAGCAGAAGAACTCAGGTGGTCGTGGATCTTCCCACCCACCCAACCCAGGCTATCAGAACAAGTCTCAGCCTCAAGCTTCAAGGTCAAATGCTCCTTATCATCGTCCGCTCTCAGAAGTGACTTGCAACAAGTGCCAGCAGAAAGGTCACTATGTGAACAAATGTTTCAATCAAAGGCGCCTTCCTCCTCCTCCTCCTGTGAGATCTTCAAGCAATGCAGTGGTCAAGCATAATCCAAAGTCTGCAAAGGTGAACATGATGAATGCAGCGCAAGCAAAGGATTCTTCTGATGTGATAATGGGTAATCTTCCTGTTAATGATATTCCTGCAAAAGTCTTATTTGATACTGGTGCATCGCTTTCTTTCATTTCAAGACCTTTTGTGGCCAAGCATGAGTTTGTGACGGAAAAGATTCCTGTCCCGTTGAAGATTGTGTCCCCGGGTAAGCAAATGACATCTAATAATTGCGTCCCGGATATTTCTATCAAGATGGGCGACTATAAATTTCTGTCTAAACCAATTGTCCTTGGTGACTCTGATATTGATCTAATTCTTGGGATGGACTGGCTTTCTAAGCACAAGGCTCAGCTTGATTGTGCTGCCAGGCAGATTCAATTGACACACCCTTCTGAGGATGTTATCATCTATGCCGCTCGTGATGAAACCATTCGGTTGTTTTCTCTCAATGAGAAGGGCGAGTTGGATGCTATTTCTCAAATTCCAATCGTTTGTGAGTACCAAGATGTCTTTCCAGAAGAGCTTCCGGGTATGCCTCCTCATCGGCCAGTCGAGTTCGTTATTGATCTTGAGCCTGGAACGGAACCCGTTTGCAAGCGTCCATACAAGCTTGGACCCAAGGAGCTGAAGGAATTGAAGAAACAGCTCGATGAACAAGAGCGTCTGGGTTTGATCAGACCGAGTTCATCCCCATGGGGTTGTGGAGTTCTTTTTGTCCAGAAGAAGGATGGCACGGACCGACTTTGCGTCGATTACCGTCCATTGAACAAGAAGACAATAAAGAACAAGTATCCACTTCCCAACATCAATGAGCTTTTCGAGCAACTCAAAGGTGCTAAAGTATTCTCCAAGCTTGACCTTCGTATGGGTTATCATCAGATTCGCATTCGTGAACAAGATATTCCCAAGACAGCATTCAGAACAAGCTATGGTTCTTATGAATATAATTTCATGTCTTTCGGCCTTGTCAATGCTCCTCCAACTTTCTCTCGAATTATGAACTTTATCTTCAACCCCTACACCAATGAATTCGTCTTGGTGTATCTCGATGATATTTTGGTCTTCTCCAAGAATAAGTCAGATCATGGCAAACATTTGCGATTGGTGCTCGACAAGCTCAGAGAGCATCAATTCTATGCGAAGTTTTCCAAATGTGAGTTTTGGCTTGATGAAGTTCTTTATCTTGGTCATATCATCTCCGCCAAGGGCATTGTTGTTAATCCCGAGAAGGTGTCTGAAGTTGTGAATTGGGAACCTCCTCAGAATGTCAAGCAGCTCTGCAGTTTTCTTGGTCTTGCAAGCTATTGCCGAAGATTCGTTGAGAACTTCTCTAAGATTGCAAAGCCTCTTTCCAACCTCCTCCAGAAGCATGTCAAGTATGTTTGGACACCTGAGTGCGACGTTGCTTTCAACATCCTCAAAGAGAAGCTAGTCACAGCTCCTGTCTTGACTCCTCCTGATGAATCCAAGCCATTCGAAGTGTTCTGTGATGCTTCTCTTCAAGGTCTCGGTGCTGTGTTGATGCAAGAGAAAAAAGTTGTGGCTTATACCTCTCGTCAGTTGAAGCCCAACGAAAAGAACTACCCCACTCACAATCTTGAGTTGGCGGCAGTTGTACATGCATTGATAACATGGAGACATCTCTTATTGGGAAGACAAGTGGACATTTTCACCGATCACAAGAGCCTCAAGTATATCTTCACTCAACCCAACCTCAACCTCAGGCAAACTCGATGGGTCGAAATGATTCAAGAGTACAATCCGAGTATCGAATATACTCCTGGCAAGGCGATTGTGATTGCAGATGCTCTGAGCAGAAAGGCTTATTGCAACAGTCTAATTCTCAAGCCATTTCAACCGGATCTTTGTGAAGCTTTCCGCAAGCTGAATCTTCAAGTTGTCCCTCAAGGCTTTCTTGCCAACCTCATAGTCTCTCCTACTTTGGAAGATCAAATTCGTGAGGCACAACTCCTGGATACCATGGTGAAGAAGGTGAAACGTGGTATTGACAAGGGCATTCCCAAATACAAGTGATATCGCTTGGATGACAAAGATACTCTTTTCTTCGAGGATCGAATTGTGGTTCCTAAAGTCGATCTGAGAAAAGTCATCATGAACGAGGCACACAATTCCCTCCTATCCATTCATCCTGGAAGTACAAAGATGTACCATGACCTCAAGCAGTTGTATTGGTGGACTCGAATGAAGCGAGAGATTGCTCAATTCGTGAATGAATGTGATGTCTGCAGAAGAGTGAAAGCAGAACACCAACGACCAGCTGGTCTCCTCCAACCTCTTGCTATTCCGGAATGGAAGTTTGACCATATCGAGATGGACTTCGTGACTGGTTTTCCCAAGTCCAAGCGTGGAAATGACGCTATCTTTGTTGTCATTGACAAGCTTACTAAAGTGGCTCATTTTCTTCCTATCAAAGAATCTATCACAGCAGCTCAGCTGGCAGAGCTATACACCTCCAGAATTGTCTCCTTGCACGGCATTCCACAATTGATATATTCAGATCCTGGAAGCATCTTCACTTCTAAGTTCTGGGACTCCTTTCAGAAGGCCATGGGCACCAACATTCGTTTCAGCACAGCTTTCCATCCTCAAACAAGTGGCCAAGTCGAGCGAGTCAATCAAATCCTTGAAGATATGCTCAGGGCTTGTGTCATTTCTTTTGGTATGAAGTGGGAAGATTGTCTTCCATATGCTGAGTTCTCCTACAACAACAGCTTCCAAGCGAGTTCGGGCAAGGCCCCATTCGAAATTCTCTATGGCAGAAAGTGTCGTACTCCTCTCAATTGGTCCGAGACAGGTGAACGCCAACTTCTTGGCAACGACTTGATCACAGAAGCCGAAGAAATGTGCAAAGTCATTCATGAGAATCTCAAAGCCGCGCAATCGCGCCAAAAGAGTTACTATGATAGCAAGCACCGTGACTTGGCTTTTGAAATCGGAGACCATGTCTACCTCCACATCTCTCCAATGAAAGGCACTCGTCGCTTCGGTATAAAAGGGAAGCTTGCCCCTAGATACGTGGGTCCTTTGAAGATCATTGGCAAAAGAGGCGACCTCGCCTATCAACTTGAGCTTCCGTCCAACTTTGCAAACGTGCACGATGTGTTTCACGTGTCACAGCTTCGCAAGTGCTTCAAGACTCCTGAGCGCACTATCAACTTCGAGGAGATTGACCTCCAAGAAGATCTCTCTTATCATGAGCACCCCGTTGCTATTCTTGAAGAAACCGAGCGCAAGACTCGCAACAAGTCAATCAAATTCCTGAAAGTGAAGTGGTCACACCATTTCGACCGAGAAGCCACCTGGGAGCACGAGGATCACCTCCGTTCCGAATATCCAGAGTTCTTTCAGTCCCAGATCTCGAGACGAGATCCTCTTGTAGTGGTGGAGTGTTGTAACACCCCGGATGTAACTTTCCATCTTTGTAACTCCAACTCTTGCCATTTCGGCCATGTGTTATGATATTCCCTCCGTGGTTGGGTTTTGTCTTTTGTTTTGCATTTTATTCATGTCATGCATATCATATCATGTCATCATGTGCATCTCATTTGCATAAGTGTTCGTCTCATGCATCCGAGCTTTTTCCCCGTTGTCCGTTTCGCAATCCGACACTCCCACATGCATCCGGCGCACCCCTCTTGTCTCTTTTAGTGTGTGGGTGTTAAACATTCTCGGAATGGACCGAGCCTTGCCAAGTGGCCCTAGTATAGCACCGGTAGACCGCCTGTCAAGTTTCGTGCCATTTGGAGGTCGTTTGATACTCCAACGGTTAACCGCATAACGGCAAAGGCCTCTTTTGAGTTGCAGCCCAACACACCTCCAAAACAGCCCAATAACCCATCTAAGTCACTTCCATGCTCTCCGTCGTCGGATCACGATCGTGTGGGCGAAAACTACACCCCATTTGGAGTCTCCTAGCTCCCTCTACCTATAAAAACACCTTCCCCTCCGAAATTCCGGATCAAATCCACCCTAACCCTAGCCCCGCTCCTCTCCCCGCCGCCGGACGTGTCCGATTCGGGCCGGACACGTACGCTCGCCGCCCCGAACCAACCGGGAGCCACC
>NC_057813.1:362883097-362885344 GCF_018294505.1 Triticum aestivum
CCCGCCGGACTTCGTCGCCGGCCGCCGCCTCCTCTACGCCGGCCGCGCCCTCCGCCCTCGGCCCCGAGCTCTCCTCCTCCGGCCGTCCTCATCTCCCTCCTCTCCAACTCCGGCGGCTGATCCGGCCATCATCGGGAAGCGTGCTAGATCGGATCTAAGAACCCGAGGTTGACCCTGATTTTTATTTAAGTCCCCGAATGTTTTGATATTATCATGCCCTGTTCATCGTGTTATAACTTTGCACCCGTGGCCCCGTTTTGGGCGTGTAGCATACCGAATTGTTCATCTCGACGAGTACATCATTTCATCTCATTGCATCATTTTCATTTGAGCTCATCTTGATGCCCGAAATGCTGTTGGAAGAGTGCCTCATAATGTTAGTTTCAGATTCTTATCAGAACATGCACTTTTGTCATTTTTGCCATGATTGATGTGTGCATCTTATGTACTTGAGCCCTTCATGTGATTTGAACTATGCCATGCCATCTTTACAGAGGTACTTGCCATGTATTTTTGTGATCAATGTGGTGACTAGCACAAGCATGCAAACTAGGCCTCGTGATGTTGCTGATTTGTCCCTGTTTTGCTGTTATTTTGATGCCATGTACACATGATGCTACAGAGAGATCCATGCATATTTTGAGATACTTCAGTAAGGGTGTTTTGAACATATGGTTATGCTATATCCATTCATTCCCCTGGTTGCAATTATGGAGTAGTCTAGCATGTCATTTTCGTGCTCTACTTTTGCTACAAAATGTTTCCTGGCAGATTGTTTACATGTTATTCAATTTTGCCAAGGTTGTTGTAGTTGATCCGTGTATGCTATGATGTTGTTCTTGCCATGTATAGCTTATATGCCATGTCTTCTTGATGGATGTATTCTTAGTTTATCATGAAATGCTCTGTAGTGAGTGCATCAAGCTCACGAAGATGCCTTCGTAATTCTGTCAATGACATGCTCTGTTTGCTGAATCTGTTAACGAAACTTGCTATGTTTACATGGGTTCCATCATATCTTCTGGTCCTTTTTGGCTCATGGTCACTAAGGGACTTTTGATCTATGCTTAGAGTAGAATCATGCCATGTATTTTTTTGCTATTATAAGTTCCTGTAGCATGTTGATAACTTGCTCTGAATATTGCTTCCTGATGTTGTTTATGCCATGTCCTAGCTGATAACTTTTGCTCTTTTGCCATGCTTGTTTGAACCTGTTGTGGTGTGATTTAGCCGTATCTCAGTGTTCCTCTTTTGTTAAGCATCTCCTGTAGATCACTGCTGTATGCTTTATTATTATGTTGGGGTACTGTAGCATAGTTTCTTGTTGCATGCTAAGTAGCATCGTGCTGTTAATCGCAGATTTGTGCCATTCTTATTTTGCTTGCCATTTGCAAACCGTGCATCCGTTCCCGGTGATCCTTATATCGATTTCAACTGAAATCATCTCATCTTTCCAGTGGCATACTTGGTTGGCCAAGTTGATGCCTTGTTCATCATTTTTCCTTCCGAGGCACGCATATGCATTGCATATCACATCTCGCATATCATGGCATGTATTGCATCATGTTGCTTGTGCATTGCACCGTGATTTATTGTGGTTCCTTTGCTTGTGTTCTTGCTTTGGGTAGAGTCAGGAGACGAGTACGTGCATGAGGAACCTGTTGAGTACGCTAACGAGGATCAAGCCTTCGACAACTCTGAGAACCTTGCAGGCAAGATGACCATACCTTCGATATCACTTCTATCTTTGCTTTGCTAGTACTCGCTCTATCGCTATGTTAGCTCTACCTGCCACTGTTTATCATGCCTCCCTATTGCCATGCCAAACCCCTAACCATCCTGTCCTAGCAACCGTTGTTTGGCTATGTCACCGCTTTTGCTCAGCCCCTCTTATAGCGTTGCTAGTTGCAGGTGAAGATGAAGTTTGTTCCTGGTCGGAACAGGGATGTTTTGGGATATAACAATATCGCCTCTTTAATTAATGCACCTTATATACTTGGTAAAGGGTGGAAGGCTCGACCTTATGCCTGGTGACTTGTTCCACTCTTGCCGCCCTAGTTTCCGTCATACCGGTGTTATGTTCCTTGATTTTGCGTTCCTTACACGGTTGGGTGATTTATGGGACCCCCTTGACAGTTCTCTTTGAATAAAACTCCTCCAGCAAGGCCCAACTTTGGTTTTACCATTTGCCACCTAAGCCTTTTTCCCTTGTGTTTTCGCGAGCCCAAGGGTCATCTTTATTTTAAC